>NC_139344.1:137056023-137276023 GCF_055883805.1 Amblyomma maculatum
TACATTACAATTACTCCTACTGATTAATTTAATTACTTTTAAATTACTTTCTAGTTACCATCCATGCAAAAACTAAGTAAAGCTATTAAACAAAACAACAACTTGTTCTTCAGACGCGAAGCACACACATTATTTCGTCTTCCCGCCAAATTCCGCCCCAGAGAGCTATTCATTCCCTCTTTCCTACAGCATTTACCATTGCAAAAACAATACAACAACAAAAACAACAACAAAGCAGAAGCATGATCGAGAGATCATGAAATGACCGGTGTACTCAGCGTCTTGCTGGTCCGGAGCTGTCTCCGCCAATTGAAGGGCCCGAAAAAGCTAGGTTATTTATTGCTTCCGCAGTTCCAAGTATGGACGTCGGCACCTTGTGCTCACTGCTCAGTATGCTCAAGCCATGGTGGCTCACGCCATGCACCTTTCCGCCTATCTCCCCCAACCCCAATCCTCCACCGCCTCGTGGTGACGAGCGTAACCAGGCACCACTGTGTCCTTTAGCAGACGCAACAAGGAGTGCCACTGCGCCGCGCTTCCCAACTAGTTTTACATCAGCCTTCTTGCACCATTCACTTGAAGGGAAGGGGAAAGCCTTCGGCATTCACTTGACGCTTTGCATCCTGCTGCTTGGAGAATGGTTGCCATGGGAGAGCTGTACCATGCTACATAAAAGGTCTCAGGCGCACTGTTCTGCTCAATTCTGTCTCCTTTTGCCGATCTATTACGCTGGCTTCGGCTTGCAGCACGTCGTTCCAGCTTTCGTGGTACTCCACTTTGTTGTCCATATTCAAGGAGTAGTGGCGCACTTGAGTAAACGTAATTTCGAGAGGAAATAATTACTTTTGCAGAAAAATTACTAACAAAAAGTAATTAAATACAATACTAAATTACCAAACCGAAAAATTAATTCAATAAAATACAAATTACCGAAAAAGTAATTAAATTAGATTAATTTCATTACTGTAATTCAAAAACTGCCATGTCTGGTAAGTATGCATGCTGGTTAACTACGATCTGCTTAAGGAATGATCTGATTGAAGAAAGTAAAGGACTTTGGTGCCCAGCCCTGTTGTGCCGGACAAGGTTCACGGGATCTTGGACGCGGTGACTGATTTCAAGGCCACTGCAGTCCTAAGTTCCAAAGTGCTGCTAAAGGTTGCAATAACCGTTTTCAAGTGAGCGCAGTGACAAATGAATGGGCTGAGTCATGATTTGATCACCAGATTTTTTTTTTTTTTTTGAGCTAATGGAAACAAGCTTCCACGCACTTATTTCACTTTTGAGAATTTTCCCTTTAACAAACTTTTTCCTAAGATCCTTTGAAGTTCGTTCAAATGAAATTTCACTGCATCTGCTTTTTAGCGGAATACCACTGCACCACGCTAAGGTCTACAAGGCTGTGCAGAGGAGAAGACCGGCAGGCAAAAGTAGCTTCGCCTCTTTCCCATTCCCCTCCTTATGAAAAGGTGTGTCCGCTCCGGTAATTCAGGCGGCGGTGGCGCTGCACGCAGTCGGAGCGCGGTTGGCTGCCTCTCCTCCGTCGCGTGGCTCCGCAACGCCGACCCGACAGCTCAGCAATGATGCGGGCGATCGTCGCCGGTTTCGTACGTCTTTTATTTTGCTTGTCGCCGCTGGGACGCTTCCCATGCTTGCTATGCGTAGGTTTCTCAAGCTGCGTTACAAGAAGGCGGAGGTCGAATGGATAACCCCTTCCGCAACTAGCCCAGCGAGTAAAAACACTGTTCGTTCACGAACAGCACCTGTTTTAAACGAGAAAAGAAAACGATGCCTCGAAAAATTACCCCCCCCCCTTACTACACGGACGGCAAGCGATGCGGCTTGAAGCAGACACAGAATGAATGAATGAATGAATGAATGAATGAATGAATGAATGAATGAATGAATGAATGAATGAATGAATGAATGAATGAATGAATGAAAAACGGTTGGCACGTAGGTACATGTGGCGGCGAAAAATAGCAAGGTGGAACAAGTGGGAGCTAGGCCCGGCAACCGAGGAAGCAACCTGTCACCAGGTAGGAAGGAAACGAGGAGAAAAGCCGGGGGGCTCACAGCTTTGGGCCTTGAGAAAAACTGCCGCAAAGTTGAACAAAAGGGTAATCAGAATATTAAAAAAAAAAAACGAAAAGGACAAAGCTATAAAAAAGCGGGAGAGGGAGGGTGGCAATCAAGCGCAATTCAGAAAAGAGAAAAGGGATTAACGTGGACTCGAGCTACAAAGCTCATACTGCATAAAAAAAAAAAAAAAAGAAAACAATGCAGCCAACTAGGGTGCAAGTGGGGGTCCCAGATTCTAGATATTGGTCTTAGGTTTCAAAAAGGTCAATTAGACAATATACCACCAACACAAGAACTCGGTTTTCTGCAGTTAGAAAGATTGAAGGAATGGCTGACCAAGCTTTCCTTGCAACCCTTGGTTAATTGCTGTATACATTCATTATTGAAACATGTAGGCTAAATTCAGGTTTCCTTTTTTTTTTTTTTGCGTGCTCTCGACGCCCTTCATTCGTACACCTGCCTGTTTTTTTTTTTTCTCTTTTTTTTTTTCTTCAGATATTAGATTTATCGCTTAGCAGAAATGAATACGGCGTCCAAACATATATTCAATTCTGGTGCTCTAAGTAAAGTTGATTCACAGGAATTACCTTTGCAAGGACAACTAGGACGATTTTCGCTGAAAAAGACTTCGTTGCTTGCATCTCACAATTTTCTGAGATTAAAAGACCGACAGTTAACATGGAAGTGTGCAATATTTAAATTATACTCCTGGCTCTTCCTGAATTCACTATCTACGCGAATATAGAAGGGACCTCGAAGCAGGTAATGTGCTTCTATATATTCAGTACACATAAGATTTTGGGCTAGTTTTAAAGTTTGATGATGTCAAGTATTCATCAGGGATAATTCTCAGTGGGGTGCATGATGATCAATGCAGTTAAGATAATTTTGAAACGATTGGACCAGAAATAAAAGAAATTCTCTCTTGAGGAAGGGACGCACCTTCAGCAAATATAGTGTGTCTTTAAAGAGAAAAAGAAATCACATTGCAAAAACTAATACTACTGTTTATTGGCATTTTGTAGTCACCATGAATGGAGGTAGAATTGAGAACACTATTATTTCCACACTTTCATAGTGGACAGGGCTTCTTTTCAAGTTGAATTGAATAGTCATATGCCAGAACGCGCGGTGATACTCACGAATGCGCGCAATGGCCTGTTAATATGCTGCAATACACACTGCAATTTTGTGTCGTGACAGATTATAAGTGGACTATTGTACGATCAGGGCAGTGCAAGACAGGAGAAAATGAAAACGACTCGGATTTTAGGTATACTGCTCGCACAGAGGCGAGGGGTAGAATTAATGGAATGATAATCTCAGTCAAATTGATCGTGTCGACGTTAAAGTTCTTTAAACCTGTTAATACTTCAATTAGTTATTTCCATGATACAGGACTTATGCAAGAAGGAAGGAAAGAATAGGGCTGGTGTTTGTGTTTGCTCTAATAAAAAGGGCCTCCCTCAAAACGTTTTTGTATTATATTTTGCAATTGTTTTGGTATTATCGTTTTAATCATTTCGTTTGGTGCACATGAAGCTGAGGATACTAGTAATTGGGGTGGTAGTTTAAAAAATAAAAAGTAAAGGAAGCAAACTGTATGTGCGTGCCGTGGTAGCTGCCATTTATTCTTTGGATATCTGATTTGCAGCCGCAAGAAATAAAAGCTTATGCGTATATAAATAACGAAATATGAAATAAAGGTAGGAGGTATAGGAAAGCATAGTGGAGGAAAATGTATTCGCAGATATAGGTTATAATCACGCGTGTACACTGCATCTATACTCCACGAAGATAATTTGAAAAGAACTGCTGGAGCGCACATTTCTTTCATAGTACCGTGCAGTGCGTGAGCGCAATAAATAAATAAATAAACAAACAAATAAATAAATAAATAAATAAATAAATAAATAAATAAATAAATAAATAAATAAATAAATAAATAAATAAATAAATAAATAAATAAATAAATAAATAAATAAATAAATAAATAAATAAATAAATAAATAAAAGCTTTGAAATGATGTTGCCACATTCAGAAAATTTAGAGGGTAAATTTGTAATGAACAGTAATGTCCAAATGCAACCTTCCCGGGGATCTAAAACCCTATTCATATGCAAAAATTATTAGGAAAATAGAGGCCGACGAAAGCGCACGGTTGAAAGCGAGCCCAGCCATGCGCAGCCGACCGGCCACGCTCCGACCGTGCACAGAGTCAACGCCTCATGTATTTCAGCGGGTGCGAGACGGAAGACTAGCAAGTTTTTTCAGCGGCCATAGCGATAGGTACCGCCAAAGCAGGCCTGTGTTCTAACACCGGATGGCCCAGCGAAGGCGGCGTCAGAGTCACGTGCCGGACGCGAGAGGTAAACATCCCGCAGTCTGTCTCTTCTCTTTTTTTGAAAATGGATCCTGTATTCCCGTTGAAAGTCGCCACTTTAAATATTAAAAGACTGGCTGGTAGGAAAAGAAAAAGAGCCAGGTGTAGCAAGTTTGAACGTATACCACGATATGCATATACTGGCCGTGCAGTACACGAAAGTGGACGGCGAAGAAGAGACCGGGAGCTTGATGCAACATTTCGCGTCTAGGTTTTTTGCAGTCGTTAGCCACGCCACACGCGCCGAATTTGCGCTTTTTGTTAGAGTTAGAATGTTGCCGGACTAGAGGTCCGTGCTCATTAGACGTGTGTATCGGGCCAGAGCGCGGTTCTTGCGCGCGGTTTTTTTTTTATTGAACGGCATTCAGTGGTGTGTTATTCGCTTGTATGCGCCTAGTGTAGCGAGCCACAGGGCAGAGGTGTTTCGAAATATTTAAGAGAGCAGCTGCACGTATGAACACCTCATTGTTGCGGGCGACTTTAACTGTGACCTTAGTGCGCGCGACAAGATAGCTGCCAGAAGTTAATTCAGGCAAGCACAGAAGTGTCGCTGAAAATTAAAGAGAACTGGAAGCTTGGGGACCTGGCAGAATATCTTGGAAGAGTGCGTAAATTACACATGCTTTCAGGGCGTCAGCTGTGTCAGGCTCGGCGATGGGTGATAAAGTATTTCTAGGAGGTTGTTAAGACTCGTTAAGAGCGATACTAATTTGGGGCTAGTTCTACGGTAGTGCTTATTTCATAGAACTGTTTTTAGACACTGAGATAATTTGTTTACTTGTATAGCAATTGTCAGATGGGAAGAAGACTTGGCACCCGAAAGTGCCGCGCCCCAAGGTCACACATAACCCATCAGCCTGCCATCATCCATCCGAATCCCCCGACACGGCCCCTTCCTCCTCCCAGGTGGGCAGGGGGGGGGGGGGGGGAGGTTTTTGTTTTCGAGGTGAAGTTCCTACCCGGACCGCGACCCGCCACGAAGGTGGTCACAGTCACGGGGCTGCTGCCCCCTCCTCGGACCAGGAGCTCAGTTTGCGGCAATCGCATCAGTCAGACGGGGCGCCCCTGCACATGACAGCTCGGAGGAGAGCGGCTTCTTCGGTTCCGGGTTCGAGGACAGCAGCTCCATTCGGTGGTGAAGGCGCGCGCTCGTTCTGTGGGGTTCTAAGATGCGGGTTTTTTTGAGATGCCGGTAGACGGCTCAATGAAGTCGTGAGCTCTGCTGTGTAGGGCAACCCAAGATAAACAGGTCACGGCAGAGAGTTCTGACAAAATGTGATTCACTGGAGAAGGTAATGGCAACCCACTACAGTATTTCCTGCCAAGAAAACCCTATGACCAACCACAATAGCAATAATGATAGGGTGCCGGAAGATGAGCCCCCCAGATTGGAAGGCGTCCCACATGTTACTGGGGATGAACAAAGGGCTAAGCGTCCTTTTGGCTAAAGCCAAAAGGACGCTCAGTCGTAGATGTGTCGGGAAGCAACCGGAAAGTCCGATGTTGCAAGGAGATATATCACATAGCAACATGGAATGTAAGATTTATGACGCAAGGTAAACTGGATGTCGTCAAGCGAGAAATGGACAGATTTAACATTGATATCTTGGGTATACGCGAGCTCAAGTGGACCGGAATGAGAGAATTTAATTCCGGCGACCGTTATGTCTTTTATTGTGGGCACGAATCCAGGAGAAGGAATGGGGTCGCTCTCACAGTAAACAGAAGAATGGGCAAAGCAGTGTTAGGGTACAACCCCAAAAACGAACGGTTTCCCTTCGGATCCAAGGTCACCCTTTCAACATAACAGTTATCCAAGTCTATGCACCAACCACTACTGCTGAAGAAGCTGACGTTGAGAGATTTTATGCTGACCTGCAATGCCTTTTAGACCGCACCCCATCATCAGACGTCGTTTTTCTCATAGGAGACTGGAATGCTAAGGTAGGGAGTGAAGAAATATCCGGAATTACATGCAAGTTCGGTCTTGGTGCGCCAAATGAAGCTGGGCAGAGGCTAGTAGAGTTTTGTCAAGAAAACAACCTGACCATAGCGAATACTCATTTTCAACAGCACAAGAGGCGCCTGTACACATGGACTTCACCGGACGGTCTGTACAGGAATCAGATCGATTATATTATTTGCCGGCAGAGATGGAGAAGCGCTATACAAGCAGTCAAAACAAGGCCTGGGGCCGATTGTGGCACCGATCATCAGCTTCTTGTTGCCAAAATTAAGCTTCGATTGAGGAAAACGCAGAAAACTAGAAGGCCTTTCAGGTATAATCTGGATCAAGTTCCATTAGAATATGCTGTGGAAGTGAGGAATCGATTTCAAGAATCAGATCTAGAAGACAGAGAGCCTGAAGAGATGTGGACTGATGTTCGTGATATAATACAAAAAGTTGCTACTAAGGTAGTTCCAAAGCAAAAGAAATGCAAGAAAGCAAACTGGTTATCTAAAGAGGCTTTGCAAATAGCTGAGGAAAGGAGGATGGCAAAAGTTATGGGGGAAAGAAAAAGATACAAGGTTCTCAATGCGGATTTTCAGAAAATAGCAAGAAGAGATAAGAATGCCTTCCTGAACATACAGTGCCAAGCAGTAGGACAACAGCCAACTGAGGAACACACGAGCTTTGTATAAGACAATCAAAGATATAAAAGGAAGCTTCTGTGCTAAGCTGGGCGTGATAAAGGACAAACGAGGCAAGGACCTCACTGAAGCCTCAGAGATAAAGAAGAGGTGGCAGGAATAGACAGAAGAACTGTACAAGAAGGACCCGAATGTGCAAACCCAACATACGACGGTTGTGACTACTGATCTCGAGCCGGGCATGCTGAAGAGTGAAGTTGAATGGGCCTTAGCCAGCCTTGCTAAGAACAAAGCTAGCGGAATTGATCGCATTCCAGTTGATTTGTTTCAAAACCTCAACCATGACGCTGTTAACGTTCTGTATACATTATGTCAGCAAATTTTGACAACCCTGCAGTGGCCACAGGATTGGAGGAGGTCAGTTTACATCCCCATTCCAAAGAAAGGCAGTGCCAAAGATTGTTCCAACTACCACACGATCGCGCTTATTCCGCATGCTAGCAAGGTGATGTTGAAAATCCTCCAAGGTAGGCTGCAGCAATATGTGGATCGGGAGCTTCCGGACGTGCAAGCTGGGTTCCGCAAGGGCAGAGGAACTAGAGACCAGATTGCCAATCTTCGCTGGATCATGGAAAAAGCAAGAGAGTTCCAGAAACCCATCTACTTCTGCTTTATTGATTATGCTAAAGCGTTTGACTGCGTAGATCACAACAGATTGTGGCAAGCTTTCCAAGAGATGGGAGTTCCAATTCACCTCATCTGTCTCCTCGGGAACCTGTAAGGGCAAGAGGCCACAGTCAGAACGGGGCATGGTCTTAGTGATTGGTTTTCGATTGAGCAAGGAGTGAGACAAGGCTGCATACTGTCGCCCTGACTATTTAACCTATATGCTGAGTGCATCGTGAGGAAGGCCGGTCTGGACGAGTCTTCAGCTGGAGTGAAGATTGCTGGAAAACGTATCAACAACCTTAGATATACGGATGATACCACTTTAATGGCAGAAAGTGAAGTGGAACTCAATAGACTTCTGATGTGCGTAGAAGAAGGGAGTGAGAAGTTTGGGCTTAAAGTCAACATTAAAAGACAAAAATCATGGCGTCTTGCCCTATCAAGTCCTGGAGCATCAAGGGACAAGAAGTGGAAGCTGTGACAGAATTTCTCTTCTTGGGCTCCAAGATTACCCCGGAAGGAGACTGCAGCCATGAAATTAGGAGGCGCCTGCTTCTGGGAAAGAGAGCCACGGCTAGCCTTGACCGCCTAGTAAAGAGCAGATACATTGCTGCCAACCAAGGTCCGTATAACTCGTGCTATGGTCTTTCCAGTTGTGATGTATGGATGCGAGAGTTGGACTGTGAAGAAGGCTGCTGGTGTTGCTGGCGGAGACTCTTGGGAGTTCCCTGGACTGCCAGAAGATCAAATCAGTCGAAATTGTCGACCATAAACCGTGACTGCTCATTGGAGAGTCAAATTCTCAAGTTAAAGCTCAGCCACTGTGGTCATCTGACGAGAAGGGAGGAGTCGGTGGAGAAAGATTTGATGTTGGGAAAGGTTGAGGGTCACCGGAGAAGGGGTAGGCAGCAAACGCGGTGGTTAGATGGCATCCTCGAGGCGCTGCAGATGAAGTTATGTGATGTTAGGAAGAGAGTGAGAGACCGGAAAGCGTGGCGTGATATGGTCCATAGGGTCACGAAGAGTTGGACACGACTGAACGACTGAACGGAACTGAGACGGCGTGCGGTGGTGATCGATCTGTGAAAAGCGTAATATTCGATGTTTACCTACCCCACCCCTTATGTAATACCCCGAAAGGGGCCTTTAAGGTTAATAAATAAAATGAAATTAAATGATTGCTCTAATCGAGAAGCGGCTATGGCCGGCCACTATTCCGCCTCCCCCATCGTCTTCATCGCTTTTTGTCCACTAGCTGTCACGTCCCTCTCCCTCATATCCTCCGTCGAGCACCCTGGCGCCCACTAAATGGTCATGAGCCTTGTATACATGAGCCCGACACAAGAAGGTCGAGTAGTGGGGAGCCGGGTGTCGGTCTGAGCCACTCGACCCGTCCGGGTTTATATGAACTCGTTTCTTCCGGGCAGAGATCGCTGCTACACCGTGCGTCGAGCAAGTGAACAAGGCGCAGACGGGAGAGGAGGAAGATGAGGAATGCTCAGACCATAGTGGCTTAGACGAATAGCTCACGATCCCATCGGCGACCAGCAGCGTCAGCGTATACATATGCTCCTTGTCCAGCCGACGGTCGTCTAGCTCGACCCTCTAGCGTATATATGAGCCCGACAGCCGGTTTTCAGCCCGACAGGCCCACCCGACCCGACTTTATCGGTCTCATGTAAACCCCCTGATGAAGACGGCAGGCTCGCTTGACCAGAATTACGATCTGTTTCTCTCGAGCCCGGCGTGTACTAGTGAAACCAGTAAAACTTGCGTGCGGAGGGATAGCGATTCGATTCCCGGCGGAGACATTTTTCTTCGAGTGTCACTAAAGGGGACACTTCTGCGCATAGAATGAGATCGCGCTACTCCTGAGCCAAGAAAAGCGCTCACCTTAATAGTGTAACACGCGGGTTCAAACCCGGCCGCGGCGGCCGCTTTTCGATGAGGCGAAATCCAAGCTGTGAGACGCCAGGGCCAGTTAAACAACCCCAGGTGGTCTAAACTTACGGAGTCTTTCACTGCGAGGTCAATAATAGCCAGAGTCGCTTTTGGACATCAAACCCAATAAACCATACAAAACAGATATTACGCACCTAAGTGCCAAAATTGGCAGTGGCTTAGCTCAGCTTTGACAGGATATACGCTGCGACATACTGACATTCTAGTGGAAATTAAGAAGAAATTGGGCATGGGCAGGACATGTAGTGCGAAGAGAGGATAACCGATGGTCGCTTAGGGTAACAAACTGGATTCCAAGGGAAGGAAAGCGTAGCAGGGGACGGCATAAAGTTAGGTGGGCGGATGAGGTTAAGATGTTCACAGGGGTCAAGTGGATGCAGCTAGCACAGAACCTGGTTAAGTGGAGAAATATGGGAGAGGCCTTCGCCCTGCAGTGGGTATAGTCAGGCTGATGATGACGCGGCGAGAGGTACGTTTCCCTGGCTGAGCTTGTTGTGGTCATTCATGTTTATCAATGAGCGACAACGTTATTTGTGCCATAAAGGGCACTTTGGGCCACCAAAGTGCGATAAAGCGAAAGCGTCTGTTGCGTGGTGGTTTGAAACATCACCTTTTTCTGTTTATTTGCACTCCCACCTTCCTCCCTTTAATTACGACTCGGTTAAGGTGTCCGAGGAGAACTGTGACAGATACTGCGCCTTTTCTTTCCTGCAAACCATTTTGAAACGCCGCTGATGCTTCTTGCACTCAGTCTGCTTCTAAGCTGTGTGGTGCGCTGCGTTCAGGAAGCGCCAAATGAATGGCGCCGCACAAACGCCTGGATGGAACGCCTGGAGCGGTCAACTTCATATATTCGTGAATTGCCTGGTGACGCCATCAGCACTCGTGAAGTCATGACCGGATGTGGCGTAATCATGACGTCACATCCAGTCATGACATCAAAGCCGATGAGGTCATCATGTGAGGACGTCATGGCCAGTCATTGTCATTACTCATCGCTATTCAGTCATGACTAATGCCTAAATACTACTAGTTAGGCATTAAGTAGTACTAGTTAGTGACTAGTTAGCTATTAATTAGCGCTGGTTAGGGACTAATTAGCCATTAGTCATTAGTACTACATCCCTGATGTAGCTCGCAAGATGTGATGTAGCGGTGCGACCACCACTCGGCCACGCCACGGCGAAAATGCGACTTGTGCGGCCTATGTAGCTCTCGCTAAAATAAATAATTGCGGAGGTTTATCCCGGCTGAACCTAGTTATACTTGCATAAGCTCTGTTAAGCATGGCTATACGGTCATACTGGCGTTTTCTTATGTGAGCTTCTAGCTTTTTGACGGTCTCTGCCTGGAGCCGATCACGCTTTTTTTCGCTGCTACTCCTCGACGAGCTACAATACCAGCTGGATCATCAGACTCTGCTTGGCGCCTGCGCCGAAGGGTTGACGCACTCGGACCAACACGCACCGTCATCCATGGCGAGAGAGAGCCACAGAGCAAACAAGCGCTGGCGAAGCAGTTGTGAAACCTCCCGCATACGTGTTATCACAATGGAGAGCCTCCGTGTCCACGATCGGGACGATCGCTCGGTGGCCCCAGGTAGTGCTACGGACAAGGAAGACGGAGAAGCGGGCAGTGACGTGAGCAGGAGTACTCGTGCTCGAAGCCCACTCCGAAGGCTCAAGGTCAAACTCGCAAGTGGATGACCTTGGGAATTGCAGCGCGAAGAGTAGAGCTACGCTCTAATAGGAAGTTTTTCCGGTCTTGTCTTCAGATCGTGATTAGTTCAGCGCCGCAGAGGGCTGGAAAAGCGATGAAATCCTTTTTCATTGCAGTGTGACGAAATTACGCGGAAAGCTTTTTAAAGACGAAGTTTTTAAGGGTATTCTGAGAGAAAATGTGCAAAATTGAACCGTGTGAGAGTTCTGTAATGAACGACTAAAAGCAGTAGAAAGGGCCACCTGGGTAAAACATGACGAGGCAAAAAAAGTAGGCAGATTTAAAGGCACTGATAAAAAAAGCTGCTCAAATACGAAAGCCGAGCGCCTGGCTGGTCGACATCAGAAAAGAAACAAATGCGCTCGAACTATTTGACGAGCAGCTGTATCGGCCGGGGAGCGCTTGCACAGGCAAAGGCTGATGATTCAGCTGTTGGCGAAACGCCGACGAAAAGGCATTAGGTTTTAAAAAAGCCGATGGAGGGAGCAATCACATCGACAAAATAGAATGGGGCAGGATCCTATCTGCAGATGACGGCCACATCGAGGCAGCTTTTGGTAACCACTGCCAGACGCATTTTGTCTTGTATGCGATAGACGCGAATTCGTTTAAGGAAAAGCTTCTCTATGCGATGCAACGAATGTACGACGACAAAAAACACTACTTTTAACTAGTGTTGACTCACTTCGAAGTCGCGCTCACAATAGACAATTTCAGTCTTGGAAAATCCCCTGGACCAGAAGGCTTGAGCGCGGCTTTTTGTAAACATTTGAACCATGAGATTGCCCCGTGTTGACAGTACTTTATAACAAAGCCTACAAACTAAATTCCCTGCCTCCGTGTTATGGGTCGTCTCACATGGTCCTCATTCTTTAAACGGACGTGGTAAAAAAATTTGTTACAGCATGCCGACCCGTAGCACTTACAAATGTGGGGCATAATATTTTGATGAAGATATTGGTGCAGTGAGGGATGCAGGATATTACTAGACCCCTTCAGGCTTGTGAAAGGTCTATTGTTTGAAATACATATTAGGCGAGTCGTATCATTGAATTCTGTCCCGATACTAATGGCCGGGTGGCCAGACTGACTTCGAAAAAACAGTTAGATTTTTGTTTTCTATTAAGACTTAATGTCGGTTATGTTATCGGAAGTGAGCTGTTATGGCATACCGAAACTGTTCGAGATTTATCGCTTATAATAGTCCGAGGGACCCGATTAAAGCGTAGCGTTCCTTGCGCCAGGGTTGCCGAAAAGCCCTCTATTATTATGTATTTACATCGAGACCTTGTGTATTAAAATAATGAAAATGGAAACATTACGAGATTTTGGTTGAAGCAGCCGAAGTAAAGCTGCTGGCGCACGCAGGCTATATTTCTGCTTTTGAGGTAGGCCGACTGAGCGTAACCGAGAGTATCAAATTTGTGATAATTTCTGATAAGTCGTCGGCAGTTTAGTGAACTGGTGCAAGTGCTTTGGCATGGCTGATGGCCATCCAAACTTAGCCATTTTGCCAATGTCAGATTGGTGATTGCCGCGGGAACGCACTCAGGCGTCCTGCCCGATATTTATCATGAAAACGATCATTGTGCAATCGCGCACACAAAAGAGGGCAGGAATGTGGAAGAGGGCCAACCTTTAATTCTTTTCCAGAGCAAATGTTTGCGATATTTTTTATTACCCGCAGTATATGTTAAGTTCTGCAAGTATTGCGTTTTTCCCGTCTAAACATCCGTCTCATAGCTACTTTCGGACGTTATACCTCATAAGCGAAATTTCTTCCCGTCTAAACATCCGCAGGACGCACGTGATTTTCCCCAAATGTCTGTGGGCCTCTGAGGGCGAGAGGGGCGCACTCGATCGCTCAGGCGGGTAAAAGCCGAGAGGCCGGACTTAGGCCACCTATTAATGCTTGGCAATACCGACAGCGGTGAGGGATTTCAACGATGGGCCTGTGGTCCTCATGCGTTAAAAAAGCAGAATAAAACCACCCCCTCCACACACACGCACAAAAAAAAAAAAAGAAAGAAAAAGCTCAAGCGGAGCGGATTTGAACGCAGCGAAGCGAGTACGGAACATCATAACCACGGCGGCCTCGTGTTATTTGGAGGATAGAGGTGAAACAAATTTGTGTTACTGCAATAACAAGACGATGCCGGTCAGCATGAGGGCAAACAAAAGCAAATAAATACAGCAGAAGAATGCACAATTAACAGAATGGTGGCGGTAGTAATGGTTTAACAGTATAGGCGAGAGTGAATACAAGAAGGTGTTTGCAATGGCCGACAAAAGGCGTTTGCAGCAATTTGAAAAATAGTCAAGTCACTGCGATCAACTGCGCGCTAGATAATTCAAACCTCGCTCTTGCAGATCATGCACCTCTCGCTTTTTTTTTTTTTTTTTTTTTTTTTTTTTTTACGGGAGTTATTCAGCCATTTTTATGGAGACGAGTAGGAGGCGGAAGGGCGATGTCATTGTTCCTTTCTTGCATACACTCTGCTTATAAGGCTTGGACCAGATTTTGTAGCATTCAACGAAGATATTTACGTGATAATTGTTGACTGCTGCATAATTGGCACCAAGTGTCAGTGTTCTTTCACCCTGTTTTTCAAGTGAATATTAGTCGGGTGGGTAAAGGAAGAAGCTACTTTTGCTAGCTACAGTGTTTTCCCGGAGGCCTAGTATACAGATCAGTGTACAGTGGAGCCCAGGCAGCGAAGGTTTCAAGAAAATGCAGGTGCCACCAGCAGCAACAACGATTTCATTAAAGCGAGATCTTTACTGGCCTCGTCGAGCCAAGATATCTGGCGTAGCAATTTGACCTCAGATGTGACGCGATCGCGCGGGACTCGGTTGTTGTTGTTGTTGTTCTCCTCTAAATTGACGGCGCATACCCACACCGGGGGATCGACCAAGAATTCGGTTGCAGAGATATTTATTTTTGAGATGTACTTTTTCCTCTGCTCCGGCTTCTTGGACTTTTTTTATTTTTTTTACGTACGTCTAGGGCGTGGATTCGCCGGAGCTCGCTTCTCCTTCCTCTTCTACTGCATGCCTCGCTTCTACTTCGCACACCTGAAAAACTTTATTCGTACCGATACGTATCTCCACAAATATACAACATTGCCTCACACACTGACACAATGCCCCACAGCCTTTCATTCCCCTCCCTATCATATGTCGCCACCAGTGTCCATCTCGCTTGCCTCCTGAGACCTCCCCTTTCAAAACGCCCTCGACACCTTCGCGTCGTCCAGACCCGGCAGGGGTGTCCTTGAGGTTCGTAGACAGGCATGGAGTAGTCGCGCGCTGGAACCAGTGCTTCAGCTGCGTTTCCTTGACGTTCACAGAAAGCCGTGTAGTGGCTAATCTACAGCAAACCGTGTTTGACCATGATTAATTGATCTTCCGCTCTGTAAACTAGGTTATCTGTGTGAGTCTAATCCGGCTTAGCAACGTAACGTATAAACAAGCGTAACAAAGCTTTCGCTTGTATAGCCGAGCTTAGCTGAGGTAAGCCATAAGAGGCTTTTTAAATTTTAAGTTAAGTATTGAAACATTACTGGTAAAAAAGGTTTTCAAAGAAGACTTGTTTCTTATTTTTTTACCTTGAGGCTCAAATTGTTGAATTTGTAAGCAGCCGGAAGCAATAGATAGTGTTTTTTTTTTTACATGTTTGGGAAAGGGTATAATTTTGGGGTGTATTACAACTATCAATAAGTAATTAGAAATAATTTCCAATATATTCACGAAGTATTCGCTGCTTATCCATAAATAATGAGGATGGGGTACCATTCGATTTTATAATGCTTGTGAGACTGCACTTTACGTGGCGCTCCAAAATGGCTGGATACCACAGTGAACCGAATGCAGGATCTATCAGAATTTATTTTTGAAAAAGAAAAAATGGTTATGGCTTG
Source organism: Amblyomma maculatum (assembly GCF_055883805.1). Taxonomy (NCBI): domain Eukaryota; kingdom Metazoa; phylum Arthropoda; class Arachnida; order Ixodida; family Ixodidae; genus Amblyomma; species Amblyomma maculatum. The sequence continues at coordinate 137,071,352 of NC_139344.1, forward strand.
TCTAAATCAAGAAAGCGGCTTCGGAAACTGTGTAGTGACTTTCTAGAGCAGAGCCTTTGTGTGAGCAGCACGAGTTTTAATCTGAGGACGTCAGCCCGTGACTGGGTTATTACAGAGTTGCCTTTTTATACATGTTATCGTGTGTACTTGTGCATTTCGTTTGTTGATTTAATGCTATGCCGTGATACGCCAATGCCCGGCGATAAATAAAAAGAGACTTCGTGGCTTGTGAGCAGCGTGCCCGTATCTTATTCCGAATTCTCTGCATTCGCTTCCCACCCCACTAAAATTAACCAAATATTCTTTTCAGCAGGGAAAACGTTGTGACATGTTGGTAGTTCATACTAAATAAGGAAAAAGAAAAGTGCACGAGCATAAACGGGACGTGCGAGTGGACATATGGCTGAGTTACTTTGCTTTGGTTACACGAAAGGAGAAATTTGGTGTCAGTCCGAATAACTATAGCTTTGGCCTGTTTTTGACCTGTTCTCGATTTTCCGTGACTATCATTCTACACGCCGGACCAAGGCAGATTTCGTTGCATGATGGGGCACACAATGCTTTCCCAAGAAGCAGCTAACGGTGGTGTTCTCATCGAGGTACAATTTATTCTATTTGTTCATTATTATTTATTGGCCTTCAAAGCCAGCTATCACGTGATGAGCTCATTAACTTCTCTCGCCTAGTATGCACAAAAATCTTGATCGTAGAGAGTGCTATGTAAAAAAGCGGCTGGTGTTCTCGGAGACGAGTCTCGAGACGCTGCAGCGGCACTGCTGCCACGTGGAGGCTGTTTTATTGCCCGAGTAACTGTTTATTGCTAGCAAGAATTTTGTTCTTTAATCAAGTAATTAAAAAGTGAGTCAATTCGTTATTACTAACTGATAACCACACAGCACTTTTTGTGTGCTTACGGAGCGCGCTGTTCCAACCTGTACGAGGGCCAGTGTAGACGGCTGGATGCACTACAGGCACTAGAAACGCTACACAGGTGCTGCCGTCCCTGGCCATTTTCTCTGGCTGACTGCGTTGCGTTGACAGCTTTTCAAATGTAGATCATAGAGACTTAGAGCCTTGTCTGCATCGCCATTCTCATCGGAATGGGGATCGCGGAGTCATTGTCGGTGCAGACGGCCCGAATTCGTAAATATCAGTGATGCGAGGAAAATTTAACGAAATTTTCTCAGTAATTAAGCGCGTCTTTTTTGCCAGACGAAGATCAACATAAGTGTTCAATAACATTTTACCAATAATAAAAATTGTATTTAGTTTTTCTCTGCGCCCATTTAAACTCGAATTCCTTGGCATCTCTCAAACCTTAAGGAGCTAAGTGAAATATACGTAGTGTTCGACCTAACATAGTTCATCGATCATTTTGCTCGTCTATGGCTCTGCATTGATTATCGTTCCCTTGAAGTTTCTTCAAAATGGGAATCGATAAAGCAGATTATTGCCCCATTTTCCCTTCATTTCAGCGTTGCTTCGACGCACGCGATATAGTGGTGAAGAATAACCGCAGTTCTCCCCTTGTGCAAGCAACTCCGCATATCCGAAATTTTTAGTTTTCAATCATAATCTTCTCGTTTTCCCCATCATGTTACCTTTCTGCACGCATTTTTCCGGCTGAAAATTCTCCAATCATAGCGGACGTTTATTTCTTTGCTATGTCAGCCCTTGTTTTCAACGCACGTCGCCATGTTCTTCGTTCGCATCGCTTATAATAGGTCCTACCAGAATAAAAGCGACGTCTCGAGCTAAATTACTCCGAGGTTTAAGCTCATGAGAGCCTCGTCGGCTAAAGAGGGCGGCAGCTTGCTGGTCGCTATGCGAGGAAATTGCTCTAAATGCCCTAATCTCGGAAGCACGGCCCGTTCAAAGGGAAGGCCTTGCGCAAATGCTTCTCGCCCATGTTCACTTTGCTCATTCACTTCTCGGTTCTTGCTTCCCGTCCCTCGCGGTGTTCGGCCGAGCGCGCTGCTTTGCTGGGAGTTGCTGATGCTTCTGCTGCGCGCGTAATCACGAAGCGGCGGTGCCCAAATTGGGTCCCGACCGGCTGATCAGTGTTGACTGACGAGCAGAAAGTGTTCCGGCGGCGACGTCTACGCGGTTGCGGAGGCCTGACGAGCGCGCAATTACCCATCAGGACGGCCGCGCGTGCGCTCAATTTCCCGTCCGAGCGCGACGCGTGCGGCAGCAAGCGCCAAGAGCGGATCCGGCGCCTGTTTGCATAACACGGAAGCATACTTCGGGGCGTACGGCAAAGACAAGTCGCGCTGTGCGTTTTTAAGGCGCGGCGGGCAGCTCGTGCCCTCCCACGCTGAACGGAGGCCACGGACGCATGGCGTGGGGAGCGGCAAGAGCACAAAGTTACTCGGCCGAACTCCTTTGCCTCATTTACTTGTTCTGCTTCCTCTGCCTCCTATCTTACCTCGGTTGACTGGCGTCTCTCGTCGCGGATTAGTCACGTCCCACGTTGTCCCTCGAGGCTCATACTGCCCTCCCGAAAAGATATCCCCAGGGACATTTTAGCCGGGTGGCTTTCGCCTTTCCTATCGTCTCCCGGCGGGACTTGGCCGTAAGCCTTGCATTCATGTTTTTTTTTTTTTTTTCGCCACAGTCGCCAAGGCTGCCGCCCTATGCCACGACGACTGGCGGGAAGAGTGACACTGACCGCTCGCGAGACGTGCCACCATCGGCCTCAAGTCGGGAACAGCCGGAGCTGAAAACAACGAGCTACGCGGTCCGAAGAAAGAGAACACCCGGACATCAGGAGGAAGCCGGCGAATTCGCAGGAAAATCTAGCGATCTTTCGTTTTGTTTCTTTCTTTTGTTCTTCGTTATGCGAGTATCGGACGCAATGGAGACACTGAGAGCCTACGAGGCTGATAAAACACGCCTGTCTCAACCCGAGCGAGACGTCGGTTGACGCTGGGATGGTCTGCGACAGCGGACCCGCCGCGCGCTCGAAAAACACACACAGGTCAACTATCTCAGCAAGCGCAGTAACAGGTATCACAATCAGCGTTTCGTTTGCTGCACAATTTGTGTGAAAAATCTAGATCGAGGGCTAAAATTGTCCAAAGCCAACTTAGATAGAAATGAAAACTAGGAAAAGGCCGTCTTACTCTCATTTTTTTTTCTGGCATTCATGCGTTAACATACGGAGCACGTGTACTTGGTAGGCATTTTTTTCTCAACACCACCATCATGTCTTTATCACCAAAGTGCGTAATCACTATGAGTTATAGACAAGCGTCTGCCCGTGACGTCAATGCTGATGCGGTGGCGCTGGCGACAGTACTGACTTTCGGAGTGTATATAGGCAAAAGCCCTAGCCGTCTGCATTGGATGCGCGGGGCTTGCTGTATTTTCGAGCACAATTCCTGATGTTCCTGCAAGCTGTCACGCGGTTCATTGCGCCACGAGGCACAAAAACCAAATGGCACCTGTTTTCACATGTTTCTTGAGGTCTGATAAACACCTCGCCTCCTCTTGTCTCAACGCCGCTGCCGTCGCTGAGCGCGATAAGCAGACCCTTCGGCGACGGATTACCTTCGTGGCTAACTTGCGTTGCACTTCTGCACTGAAACTTGATCAAGTAGTTGTCAACTCTTTATTTCCGTGGCTGCTTTTCAGCCGCACGACGAAGAGCGCAATAGCAAAAGCGTGTAGCTTGGGCACGCTTTATTCTATATACCATCAATTGATAAGAAGTTTTGGCACGATATTCTGTGTGCGTGTGATCTTGATCGAAGGCCGGAAAGGCGCGCTAGCTGTGACATCCCAGTCACCTGCAGTACTGCATTTATGTTCGTATGCAGAAAAGGACACAAAAGCTGCAAGCGAATGTAGTACCTGCATTTACCTTGAGTGATCACCCCAGCGCGATATTGCTGAAATAATTCAGTTTTTCGCTGTTTTCAGGCGAGTTTCAACGAGTGATTCTTCATCACCGGTTCTAGAAAACGAGTAAACATCGTTATGATCCCGACAAAGTCACGCAGCGTTATTTCTCAGATTATTAAATTTTCTTTTCAAGGTCATTAGGAATCTGACGAACGAATTAAATATCCACGTACAACCTAGCTCTGATCGAGCAGTATATTTAAGTATGGTATAAATGGTATATAAAGTTTAGTGTTTTAAAGTGGATTCGGCTATGAGGGGTGCAAAATGAGCAGTATAAGATGACGCGCATTTCAATAAAAAATCTTCCAAATATATTTTTTAAAAATCAGCAGATCGCTTAAATTTCGCTGCAAGCGATCGTGGAGAACGTTGCATTTCAGCTCATGCACCTCTCCTATAGAGCGAAGAGAACAAAATGAGAGCATTCCTAAAAGCCTTCATGTATATATCAACCTGTGAACCACCTTGACGCGTTTATGCGATGAAACAGACGTGAAATGTTTTTTTTTTCTTTTTTTTTATCGCCCCGGATAAAACAAGTTGGCAGCGCGCTACAGGCGAACATTACAAATAACTATACGATGAAATTCTGTCACTTAATTTGCAGGTACTATGCGCTAGAAATATGATTTCTAGTTCCCTATAGTTGCCGATAATAATTGTTCTTTAGAGTGAAGGTGCTTGGAGAAGCGGAAAGTTCATCAAAGAGTCGTTATATGAAAAAAGCACTTCCAGTCATTCATATCGTTGTCCTCCTTTCATGCACTAGCAATAGGCTCGGGAGTTGAACAGAGTTGACTATTAGTTTTTACTTATGCATTGCGCTTTCTCGTTTTCATTGAACTTATTCAGTCACTGCAGCCATGGATGGATGGATGGATGGATGGATGGATGGATGGATGGATGGATGGATGGATGGATGGATGGATGGATGGATGGATGGATGGATGGATGGATGGACGGACGGACGGACGGACGGACGGACGGACGGACGGACGGACGGACGGACGGACGGACGGACGGACGGACGGACGGACGGACGGACGGACGGACGGACGGACGGACGGACGGACGGATGGATGGATGGGTGGATTGATGGATGGATGGATGGATGGATGGATGGATGGATGAATTGTGCTGGATTGGATTGGATGGGATGGGATTGAATGGGATGCGATGGGATGGATGGATGGATGGATGGATGGATGGATGGATGGATGGATGGATGGATGGATGGATGGGATGCGATGGGATGCGATGGGATGGATGGATGGATGGATGGATGGATGGATGGATGGATGGATGGACGGACGGACGGACGGACGGACGGACGGACGGACGGACGGACGGACGGACGGACGGACGGACGGACGGACGGATGGATGGATGGATGGATGGATGGATGGATGGATGGATGGATGGATGGATGGATGGATGGATGGATGGATGGATTTATTGTATTGGATGGGATGAGACGGGATGCGATGGGATGGGATGGATGGATGGAATATAGGAGCGTCCCCCTTGAAACGGGATGGTAGCAGTTGCTATCATGGTCAATTTCCCCTCTATATCTTAATTATTGTTTTAAAATTTGTTAACTATACCATCATTCTATTTACTGAGTTTTTATTTCTACATTACTAACATTATGTCACTTTTCTGCTTTTAAGTCACCAATCTTCCTATTGTTTCTTGCTAGCTTCCACCGCAGGTTCATTCACCCGGCCACTGGTATCTCTAAACCACAGAGCTTCAGGAAGAGTGACTGCGCCTGCATCGACTTCCGGATGGATACCATTACATTCGAGTATAATATGGTTAATTGTTTTTGTAGATTTACCACATACTGCACATGTGTCATCTTCATTGTTAAATTTCTTTTTGTAGCTGCGTGTTCTAAGGCACCCTGATCTAGCTTCAAAAGGTAGGACACTGCCTCTTGAGTTATCAAAGAAAGCTTCCTTCCTGATCTGCCCTTTCCACTTTCGCTATAGTTCCACACTCTTTCTTTTCCATCGAATTTATTCAATTTTTTACCTTCTGTGTTTTTTACCTGTTGCTTAACGCTCTTTATTTCTTCGTCATTGTGACCAGCATACTTACTGGTTAGTTTCTTAGTTCATTTCCTCCATTGTGAGTCAACGCTTTGTAGGTAGAGGTATTTAAATACTTTAGCTACCCATCTGTTACTGTCCAATTTCCTCAGACATTCCTGTCGCTGCAGATCGCAGTGCCACCTTTGTTTACAAATATGACGCTTGTATATAGGCTACATATGTCCCATGATGACTGACTTTGTTGATACCTCATTTGTAGGAAAATACGCATAAGGTTATACTCACGCAGTCAAAATAGAGTTGATATTTGAAATAATAACTCAGCTTTTTTATAAGCAAACATTCCAGTGATATTTTTGATAGTTTCAGTTTTGTTCCTCAAACTTTCTTATCGGATATAGTGTCGATGTCTGTAACTCTGATCACTGCTGTTTATTCCTGTTTGTTTCTCAGTACAACCCGGAACTTAAATGACGCACAGAGCATACGTGAAAAGAAGTGTGCGCAAGTCTAGCTTTCTTGATTGTCATTTCTAATTGTGAGAAAAGTATGGAGCATTATAAGATAATGTTATGCCCATATATTGGCGGGAATGGTTAAGTTTTCGATGTGTAATAAAATCTTGCTGTTATACTTTGGCCTGAGTAGCTAGGTGGTACTGCGTACTGCGTGATCGAGAGCTCCCCGGTTCAAATCCAGCTGCCTCCTTCGCGATACAGCCTACCGAGGAAAGACGACAGTGGTTATCTTTTTTTAATAACTGAAACAATTTATGCAGTGCGACAGGCTCCTTATTCTCACTCTGTATACTGAGACAATAACTGTGTCCTCTCACCCTATAATAAAACTAGCACCAGACAGTACAAGGATGCAAGCACCATTCTTCTAAGCTAGGTAAGAGACGGTAATATGGAGGATGTGGCCGAGTGTTTTGATGGCGGGTGAACCGCACACTATACCCACTTTTAAGCATCCAGTAAGGCTTGGCTAGACAGAGCTCACGTGGGTCTTGATATAATAGAGCTTTGCAAGGAATACCAAGTGAATGCTGTGTCGTTTAACGATCATCGTTTAGTCAATTTTGCAGTAGGAAGCGCAAAATAACGGCAAAAGAGCTTTGAATGGCAGTTGTGGAAATTAAGTTCAGGGATACACAATGATGAATTGTTCATGGCGGACGTAACTACTCCGTTGAAAGAAATTAATGACATGAATAACCTGATATACAGAGAAAAACGGGGGAACTTCAAGCAAGCAGTCAAGATTAAAGCAATAGAGCGGTGTATGCCTATATGCAGTGAAAACCGCGCAGAAGAAAAACTGATGCGCAGGAACCTGGAAAAAAATTAATAAGTGAAGATGCCGATAAGGGAATGCCAGGCACATTTATAGATGATATTAAATCAATAAAACATAAATTAGAACAGTTCTATGTCGAAAGGTTCCGTGGTGCTCAGGTGCGAGGAAAGGCTGATAGGACGATAACGGGAGAAGCGCCTTCAAAAATAGCGCAGGGCTCAGAAAAAAGGGCCTGCACGGCGATCAGATAATGGAAATACAGCATAATGGAAAAGTCAGTGACGCAGCTGAAAATATCGAGCGAGCTTTCTTCGAGCACTACGAGGCTTTATTTTCCAATAGCTCTGCTTACTTCGTTCGTTTTTTAGAACGTTTTCCCGTCATTGATGGCAAGGCTAGGCGACACCATTAAATAAATATTGGAGGTACCGTCTTTGCCGAAAGTAACCAGGCTGTGCGGTTTTATTCTCGCCATTGTAAAAACTCTTTCACGGCCACTATCAAACTTTATATCGCTTAATTAGTAAGAAAACCTTTCGTACTCAGCTTTTAAGCCATCTCAGCCTTCAACGGTACTTTAAAGGCTCCATTGCACGGCTGACAAGCTGACTCCACAGCCTGGTTACTTTTGGCAAAGACGGTACATATTTCAGCCGAAGAGATGCAAACGCTATTCAAAGCATGCATCCGGGAAAATCCCATGGGACCGTACGGTCTGACTTCAGACTTTTGCAAATGTTTATAAAAGGGGCTCTTTCTCCGGCGTCGGTTGACGCATACAGCGAGGCATTCTCTCGCCTTCCCCCCCACGGTTCTCATACAAAAATATAGAAGGGACCCGTAGTATTGCGCAGATTAGCTTCTTACCGACCAATTTTCCTCATTAACTGCGACTATAACATAACGATGAAGATATTGGCTAAATGTTTGCAGACCGTTATTACTGGTTAGTGGGGCCGCATCAAACGTGTGGCATTAAAGGCGAACGATTTCCCCCAAATATGCACATAGTGTGAAAATTCGTACAATGATGTGACGCAATGAGTACACGAGTGGCAATGGTCCAAGTCGACCTGGGAAAGCTCTTGAAAGAGTGCCCCACGATGTTGTTTTGTGCATTCTCGATTATGCAAATTGGGGTAGAATTATTAGTGACGGGTTATCCATGGCTTACCATTATTGCCCAATGGAGCATGTATGTTCAGCTCTCGGTGCGTCGGGGTTACCTCCTCTCGCCCGCGCTGCTTTAACGCGATAGTGTTAAAGGCTCCGTGTCGCAGAGAAGCCGGTGTCGGCGTTGTGGTTGTAACGCGAAAATGAGAAGAAACTAAAAGTATCAACAAAAGCTTAGCGGAAACTCACGGAGTCGAACACGGTTCCTTCTCAATGTGAGCACGCAACCACTCCGCCACATAACTTTTTATTTGTCTTTATTTTACATTCAATACTCCTAATTATAAAACTTTAAAATTATTACTTTTCAAATACATCGATAAACTCGGAAGCCACAGAACCGCGTTGCTTATCTCCAAATAAATGCAGACCTAATGTATGCATTTCCTTATGACTGTCCCCTAATGTTTAGGTGCATCATTAGAAATTAATTAGTGAAATAATAGTTATGAGTAGCAAAGAACATTTCCGTTTTTCTTACCTGCGATGCGGAGTTTAAAGACAGCGGAGAAAAAATAGACAGTCATTAAGCGGAAAGAAATAACTATACTGTGGACAAATAAAGGACTGGTATGTCAAGAGAAGTATGTCATTGTGAGGCTGAAGAGCAAGGGAAGGCCCGCATCGCATATTGAGCCTTTTTATTTAAGGGTTATAAAGAGTGAATGTGTACGCGATTCAATGTGCATGAGGTGGAAGTCCTTCTGTTTGTTGGCTTATGCAGGCGATATTGCTATGTTCTGCGCAGATAACGACAGCGTCATGCAAGCTGTAAATTGGGTTAAAAGTAGTATTTTGCTGCAAGTGGTAGCGTCGTAAAGTGGGATAACTGTCTGTGATTCTGGCACGGGGATTGGTCGACGGCTTCTGACACTTTTGGCAGCATGAGCTTCCTTACAACTCCGGTCGAATACTCAGAAGGGCCCCCTAAACGCTACAAAGACAGTGAACAGTACTAGATGACTGAAATATATAATATCAGGGACAGAGTAAATAAGTGGAATGAGTGGAATGTTTCCATGCTTGCGAAAGCCACAGTTTGCAAATTATTTTTAGTCAGCAAGTCTTGCTATACCATCCAGGTCTTGCATGGCCCAAGGGTAAAAGGCCAAAAAATTCATCGTGTGTTCGCCGTATTCATTTGGGCACCAACTTGGGAAATATCGAACCGTACTAATTTATCTTTATGAGTTCGGAATGGAGGACTTGGTCTGACGCATTTGTTTCTGAGACAAGTTGTAAACTGTTTTGTTTTCTTCAGAGATGTGAAACATGCACCCGCGCCAGTTCTCGCACACTGTCTGTCAACTTCTCCCTGGATGAGCAGCCAGGTTGTGTCTATCGGGAGTCTGCCCGGTGGCGTTCAAGGTTTCCTGCGAGAAGTTGCGATTTGCAATGAGCCGGTAAAACCCTTACAAAAAACATTTGTGATGAGGTCCTCCCATGTTAGTCCCAGCTGGTGTTAATACATATTTCATTAACCTTCACACGGGAACGCTCATTGTCAAACCATGGATGGTTGAAAGGGGTTCAAACCAGGGTTTCCTCTGTATCATCAGGCCAGCCACACACAACGAGCGTGGAGGGTGAAAAGCGCGGTTTATTTGGCGCTCGCCGTGTCTCTGTGGTGGCGCTTTTGCGTCCTGGTTGCCGGCTCAACTGCTACAAAGCAAGCCAATTACCCATACATCATCCTTCCTTTGAGGCTACTCTTAACACATTGAACGCAAGCCGAATTACTCAGTAAACTGTTTAAAATGTTCAACATAATTCAGGTGCGCCCGAGCTCGAACAGTTCTCTTTGACCGCCTGGCAACTCATTCACTAGCACTATGCTGTCTCCCTGGAGTCGTCGCCAGAGAAGATTGGGTGTCAGGCGGGGTGGACTGACGCTCAATGGGATGAGGAAATTCGGCATCCACCACAGGTTCTGGTTCATACGCACCAAGGTCAACCTCCTCAGAGTCATCTCTCTCCACAAAAGTACTTCTGATCGGGAGGAGGTGCACCCTGTTGCGACGTAAATGATGCCCGTCTTCAGTTATGATAGGCGATGATCGTGGAGCCACTTTGTCCTGCACTCAGGCCCTCTGGTCCCATTGTCCATGCTCCCTCAGCTGCAGCATGCCACCAGTCTGCAGTGGTCGCAGACGCCTTCCTCTGCTGCAGTACTGCTTGCTCGGCAGGGATACACGGTGCAGTCTGGGAGTCTAGACATATGGCGCCGTCCCATGAGTAGCTCGCTTGGACATCACAGCGCGTCTTCCTGGGGTGCAGGGATGAAACTCAGCAAGCCAAGCCAAAACCTTCATTCGAGTCCTATGTCTTCTTGAGAATGCGTTTTACAATTTGCACTCCTTTCTCTGCTAGGCCGTTAGAGCGGGAAATGGAGGGGGGGGGGGGGGGGGGGGGGTTGAGGTTATCTGTTGGAATTCATACTTCTCGGCAAACTGTCGAAATTCCTTTGATGAAAAAAGAAAACAGCGCCTGTCCTGTTGTGTGATCGTTCGTGTCTATTCGCGCTGCCGATCATTAGCAGAAAGAAAGCCGAGAGAGTGACGGCGATACGCAAAAGGACGCCACAAAACGTGTGGCCAGTACAGTTAACTATGTGCAGCCGGTCAACAACGATGCTATGGACTTCAGCCAAGAGGCTGCCGCCTAAACAGCAGGAAAAAGGAAGCCGAGGAGAGCGTTTAGACGAGACGCTACAGCCTGGTGGTGATAGTGAAGAGCCGCCGCTTCTAAAGCCCCTGGGATGCGAGGCTCCACTCTGAAGCCGCGGCCGAATTTGTCGGCTTAGCTGCGGCAGGCGGGCAAGCAGCCTCCATAGTGGTGCAATGTGCTTTTGTGCTTTCCTTTCCGTTTTTGTTTCTAAGATGCCGTGGGATGGGCCCAGCAGACAGTGGGCCTGCGTCTTGCAACTTTCAGCAAAAGATAAGTCGCAGAAACACTGACAACAGCTCTCCGAGTTTCGAAATGCAGATTCGTGCGACGCATACAGCAGATGTGTTCTGCTAGCTCCCTACCGGCTCCCCTGTTGCCACCAGTGTGCGTAGCTTGGCGCGGGCTCTCTGCACTGACCATTTCGCCCAGGTATCAACGGCACTGAAGCGCACATCGACAAACAGGGAATCGGAACGGGATGTCAACCTTTGGATTTTATTTCAAGGTACGAGAGACTTGACAGTAATATATCCGCGCTTTATTCTAAATCTGAAGTGTGCTCTTGTGTACTGTTAGGAGTGATCATTTTGAGGCGGACTATATGTCTGTTCTCGCTTTTGAGCAAAAGCAAAAATGGAGAGTAGTTTGCGAGCAGTTCATATTAATATTCGGGGCCTGTCGGCTTAGAGGCGGCAGTACCAACTCAGCCGCCTGTGTCTCATTAATGAGCTTCATATTGTGACTGTGCATGCCGCGTTTGCAGCAAATTACAGTCTTTCTATATGCCATGCTGTAGGCACTGTAGGTGGAGGCGCCGTCCTTGTCCGCGAAAGTGTCGGAATTGTTGAGAAGTCCCTCCACGTCAATGACACTGGGCGCCTTTATTGTTTTGGGACATTGTTTTTTTAGAGTCAGAATGGCGATTGATTTGCGTGTACGCACCAAATAATGTGCGAGCGAAGCACCGTTTTCCCGAATCATTGAACCATTCCTTAATGTTGACAAAGCCGTTATTTTACTGGGTGATTTTAACTGTGTTTGCTTGGCTGAAGATCGTTCTAATTGCTCGGCAGTCAGAGATAAAAGCCCAAGCCTGTTGAAAACGTTAGTACAAGACTATAACCTTGAAGACGTTTGCAGCGTGCTATCAAGTGTGACAAAACCCAAGTATGCGTACTTTCAGGGTAAAAGCCTCGCCCGACTTGACTGCATGTATGTATCACTAGATGTGGTGCACATTTTTAAAGGTTATTTTGTTCAGCCCGTGTCTTTAAGCGATCACTGCAAGACCTGCTTTACGTTAGGGATAAAACACAAGCAGTCAAAGTTTAATCAAAAACTGTTTGAGGATGACCCTTTTGCTAACGGTGTGAAAGAGAGCATAGACATTGTGTTGACAAACAACATGGGCACTGCGCGGTGGCGTGAGAGGAGACAAAAATAAATGTGAAAAGGATTGCGATTAAAAGAAACACAATCCATTGCTACAACGAAAAGGTAAAAGAAATCGAGCTGAAAAGGCAGCTCGAAGAACTTGTTATGATGGAGGCAACGGAACCAGGCAGATATATTTGCGAAATCGGCAGAATTAAAAGCGAGTTATAAACCCATGATGCTCAAAAATGCAAAGCAGTAATTCGGGCGCAAGCTGAAAATTTATGGTTTGGGGAAGTTCCGAATAAGCGGGCTTTAAGTGATGAAAAACATTATGCTTCTAAGAATGAAATCACAAAAATACTATATAATGATGAAGTCGGTTCAGACCGTGGAGGAAGAAAACAACTTAGGAGAGGCCCTTGTCATTTCCAATGCATTGGAGAAAGTGTGGCGGAAGTGACGTCAAAATTTAGGGTTAGCCAAGTCGGGCCATTAGCAACGGCGACGCTGTTGCTATGAAAACTCGGGCCACTAGCAACAGCGTTGCTAAGGGCCCTATGTACGTGAGCGTCGCGGAGAAAGAAAATGCGGAGGGTAAAGAAGGAGGAGAGATGTTGCAGCGTTCGGTCGCGGCGCGGCCGCGCCGGCTTCAAAAAAATGACGTCAGGGCCTCTCCCAAGTTCTTTCCTTTCTCCATGGCTCAGACAGTAGTATGATAGCAAACGCTTTCGTCGAACATTATCGGTGTCTGTTTGGCGGGAAAAAAGACGTGGAAAGCGGCTTCAGTGAAGGATTTCTTGTTGGTATGCCAAAACTGGACAACAAAACGAAAGCTCGACTAGAAGGTGCTATAAGAACAAGCGAAACTGAGAAGGTGATAGAAGAATTAGTGGAAGGCAAGTCGCCTGGAACCGATGGCTTAGGAGCAGCATTTTATAATGTTTTCGCTCCCCAATGTTTACACATATTGCAGCGTGTATTAGCAGAAGCTTATGAAGAAGAACGAAGAAGAACATATTTCAGGACAGCTCATATGGTATTAATCCACGAGACTGATGACTCAGTGAAGCTTTTATTTTTAGGATCATATAGGCCGATTACACATACTAATACTAATACTAATAATTAAAGCTCTCGCAAAGAGATTACAAACATAGTCTTATGGGGCCTCATAAAACATGTAGCATAAAGGGGCGTACAATTTCAACTAACCCTCACCTAGCGAGAAGTGTGTTGGAATGCGGCGATGCATTTCTGGGCCGAGTTGCTATGTTACAGATAGACGTGTAGAAGGCTTTTGACAGAGTGTAGCGGGATATTTTGTTTCTTATTTTAAAGCCCATTAATGTTAGTGAAGTGATAACAGAAGGTGTTTGAATGATGTATAAAGACTGCACAACACGGATTATGATTAAAAAGATGCTCACTGGTCTCGTTCCAGTACTTTCATCCGTTAGACAAGGCTGTCCGCTCTCCTCTTTGCTGTTTGCTCTGTACCTCGAACCCTACTGTGTATCCTTACTGCAGCAGGAAAGAATACATGGATTTAGATTAGAGTCATCAGAGGTAAATGCGCTAGCCTACGCTGATGACATCGCTGTCTTATGCGAGGATAAAGACGGCGTACTCGAGGCAGTCCAAGTAACGAAAAAAAAAATTGTAAAGCAGACAGGTGCACAAGTAGACTGGGAGAAGACCGTTGAGAAGCGCTGTTGCACTCCGTCTCGGTGGCCACAGCGCTCAGCGGTTATTTGCTGCAACATGCTAACCATGGCCGCGTGATAGTGGAGGTTGAAAAAATTGCTTACGCTAACTGCCCGGCACGTATTAGAGTGAACGGTGTACTCATTGACAGTCTTGCAATACATTCATTGCTTGAACTTGCTTCGGCAAGGCTGCCCACCATCACTCCTGCTCTTTGCTCTTTATTAATGCAAAAGCATTACTTTGTTATATTCACAGATTTCTGTCCGCAGGCCGTGTTCGCAGGCCGTGTTCGCAGGCCGTGACCGCAGACCGCGTCCGCAGAATGTGTCCGCAAAATCGTGTCCGCAGAAGTTGTGAGTAATTGAGAAGTGGTAGAGGTTAATGAGTGGTATCAATCGATAGAAGGGAATGTATTGTTGTGTCCGAAAAAATAATTAGGCCATTAAGTTATATAGGTAATTAATTAGAATAACTTGCTCACTGGAAAGGAAAGGCGCAGTATCAGCTGCCACACTTGTTGTGTGGACACCTGACCGCGCCGTAAAGAAAGAGAGGAAGGTGCGAGTGAAAGCATGAAGAGAGAAAGGGGTGCCGTGGTGGATATGACGTCAAGAATATGACGTCACGCAACCGGAAGCAGACCCGAAAAAAGGGCATGGAAGTGATTGGCGCGCAATTTGAAAGTACCAAAGACTAAAATGGGTAAACAAAAAGTGAATTAATGTGAGGTAGAGGATGTGACGTCACGCAATCGGAAGTAGAGCCGAAAAAGGGCGTAGGAAGGGATTGGCGCGCAATTTGAAAGTACCAACCCAGTCGAAAAAAACTACAGAACGGTGTCAAAATTACGACAAAATATCCTGTAGTTCTGTCGTAACCATCAGATTTTTCTGCAGTTCTGTAGTACTTTTCTGTAGTCCTGTAGTTTTTCTGTAATATATTTCTGTTGTCTGTAGTTCTGTAGCACTTTTCTGCTGTAACTACAAATATTTCTGATGTTACGACAGAATGTTCCGTTGTCACAACAGGTTTCCCGTCAAAAACCGCACAGACATTCTGTCGTAACATCAGAAAGTTTTCTGTAGTTTTTTCCGACTGGGAAAGACTAAAAGGGGCAAACAAGAAGTGAATTAAGCAACTAGAAGCAACCAGAAGCCACCAACAGCAGTATTCGTGCTATCGCATTACTCCAATGCAGATTCTGCAGTGCTCTTTAATTTTTTTGTAGCCACTCTGCTTCGCCATTAGCAACAACGATTGCATCTCAGGCTACAAGCTGCAGTCGGCACATGTGAAAATGCTTGCATAAGCTGATGACTTGGCAGTGTTTTGCGCAAACAGGGAGGGCATCTGTGAACCCACGACTGTTGTGCAAAAATTCTGCGGTAAAACGGGGTCTCACATAAATTGAGAAAAGAGCTCAAGGCTTTGGCACGGTGAATGGGACGTTACACCGAAGTTCTTCTGTAGGCTTCGATGGTCTGTCGTTCCGCCACGGTATCTGGGCGTGCCTTTGGAATGTTATCGAGACCCCAGCCTGCATTGGACGGAAGAAACTTCCAAAGCAAAAGAGAAAGCTGACACTCCCTCCCACTCTTCTATTTGCAGTGTTTTTTTTTTATTATTATGATATCTGGGTTGTGGTATATACCTTGACTGCATTGTGTACATCGCGTGCAGATATTCAAATAATGCATCGCCTTTTTGCAGTTTTTATTTGGTCGTTCACCTTGGTGAAAACCAGCCGAACGAACATTTTTGTTTCTGTAAAAAGAGGAGGGCTTGACCTTGCGCATCTGTTTCTGCGTCAAATTGTATCGCGATTTATATTCCTCCGTGATCAAAGTGACATGTTTCTAAGAACGGTTATGCAATTGCGATTGCAAAGTCTGCTCCCTGGAAGAATCGTGTTTTTTTTTTAAACATTGCGTGGTGCTTTGGCAGGCTCTTTGCGCAATGTTGTTCTTTTGTGCAGAATGTTGGAAGTGCGCACTTTTCATCGGAGTACCTTTGTGCTGTCCACATGAAAAAAAATGCACAAAGACCTTGTGGACATAATGCTGCCGGTATCTATCTACTGGTCACCAAACCGTGGAGGGCCGGGGCAAAATGTTTTAAACAGAATGAAGGAGATGCCTGTTAGATCACAAGTAAAATCTTTCTTTTTCAAACTGCATTACAACACTCTCCCGGTTAAAACAGGGCTGCATGAAAAAGGTATCTTCGTCCTATAGATAACAAACTGTTTGTTATGCAAAAAGCCTGAAACGACTGAACACGTTTTCTTAGAGTGCCGAGATCCCATATCTCTTTAGGACGTTCTCCAAAGAACGATAAAAAAAAAAAACACTTTACACCCTCTGGTTCCAACCCGTACAGAACGATGAGGGGAAAGCTTGAGACCCTTTTGAAGCCACCTTATCTTCCTTTTAGGCTTGCAAAATTGTGTTAGCCCCTTGGGGAGGCTGTGTATAATTAAGTGCAATGATTAATTCTAACGAATTCTTTCATTTTCTTGTAGGTGAGTTTCGGTTTAAGTTACGAACTATAATGAAACCTTCCTCACGCTTAGCCATTAGATGCATATGATTACTTTCTCGTTCGCGGAACCCCTATTTCAGGGCAATGCTGTCTGGCAAACCTAGCACATATTCGTCCTAGAAACAAACAAGAGCTCCCCCTAGCTGCTATCACCTGCTTTTGTTTTCCGCAGTTGCCGAGAAAAGCGAATAACCCCGTCGCTATACTGAGCGCCCTCGCTGGGCACAAAACGGCTTCGCACGCGTGAAACCGCAGCGCCTAGTTTTTATCATCTAATGGGCGAGAGTGAGGGGGCGAAGTTACGTCAGCTGTTGTACCCTCGGAGCTGGCGAGCACCGATAAGACACAGCGAGCGAAACGCCACCACATGGCCGCGCGCTTGCTCCGGCAGCCATCGCAGCAGCCTGCAGCTTGGTTACTTCTGGCAAAGGCGGTACGTGTTAAGCTCTTTAGGGTCGAAGACTTCCGGGATGCCCTTGCCAAAGCCGGTACGCTCCCCGACGTCGTTGCGTTGGGGGCGTATCAGGTCAACCATGTCTGGGCGGTGACACTGAGCAGTTCAGAGGCTACTAAGCGCCTCCTTGCACTCAAGGAGCTTGAAGTGAAATCTCGGCGCTGTCTCGTTGTCGACCCGGAAGACCAACAGGTGCGACTAAGGTTCCATTGGATGCTGCACGGCGTGACAGACGAGGATGTCAAGACTGCCTTCGCCGCTTACGGGAAGGTCACCGAGGTCTCCCGCGAGCGCTGGCGCGTTCAAGGAGTACAAGAAAAAAGGGTCGAAGACGAGGTCAGTGTTACTGAAGTTAAAAACTGGAAGGAAAGTTGAAGATTTGTCGCGCCAGATACGCGTGGCGGGAGAGCTGGTCCTCGTCGTTGTTCCTGGAAGGCCAATGCAGTGTCTTCGCTGCCGAGCCACGGGCCACGTCCGCAGGGATTGCAAAGTCCCGAGCTGCTCCCTCTACAGACGGTTCGGTCACAGTGATGCCGAGTGCGTGCGAACCTACGCTGCGGCAACTGTACCAGTAGTGAGGGGCGAGCCGGTGGATTTGCAGATGGATACAACCGAGGTTGAAGACGCTGCTATGGGTACAGGTGGTGATGAAGAAACGGCAGAGAAGAAAGTTACAGTGGTGCCGCGACGGATAGCGAGACGGTACCTGTGACAACTGGGATAATGCCAGGGAATGTTGCGAAGATGTCCAAGGAAGGCGGAAGCCCACCTGCAGACAAGTCTCCCGAACCAAAGGACAGTAGTGGTGCCATGCGAAAGGATGACAGTGTAACCAGTGTTCGCGGTCCGGCAAAACGCATTCATGCAGTGACCGGCAACGAGGAAAACAAGGCGACCGTGGGTAAAGCCGAGGGACAACCCGCAAAAGCACCGCAGGAGCGACTACCATCCTTCAAGCCGTGGCCTAATGTCGCGACAGAAAGGAGACTTGCCGACAAGCCCCCACCGCAGCAGCGAGACGTTGGGCCCTACATTGACCCCGGCGCAAATGGCGGCGTCTAGCGGCTCGCTATGCCCGATAGGTAATCACCATGCTACCGGTCACTTCCTACCTGGTTAAAATGGATCCGGAGGCAGCCCTCAAATTCGCCACATTAATGTGAGGGGCTTGGGTGGGAAGAAAACGCAGAGTCAGTTATTCCGCATGCTAACGGAGAAAGACATCGACCTTCTTGCTATTCAAGAAACCAAAGTCGAAGGTGAGGAGGAGACCGGAGGTATGGTGCAACGTTTCTCGCCGCGGTATTTTGTAGTTGTGAGTCATGCGATTGGCACATCAGCTGGGTGCGTTCTCTTGGTTAAAAAGTTGCCTGGACTCGATATACAGTGGCATTGTTTTTGTCGGTCGGGTCGGTCTATAATTTGAGATTTTAGTTTCTGCAATATTCAGTGGCGCGCAATATGTATAATAATAATAATAAATTGGTTCACAGGAAGGGAAAGGCGCAGTAACTGTCACACTTGCTCTGTGGACACCCGAACCGCGCCTTAAGGGAAGGGAGGAAGGTGGGAATGAAAGTGGAAAGAGAGAAAGAGGAGCCGTAGTGGAGGGCTACGGAGTAATTTCGACCACCTGGGGATCTTTAACGTGCGCTGACATCGCACAGCACACGACGCCTCTTCGTTTCGCCTCCATCGAAACGCAGCCGCCGCGGTCGGGTTCGAACCCAGGAACTCCGGCACAGTAGTCGGGCGTCTTACCACTGATTTATGTGCTAACTCGGTAGATGATAGGACGTCCTTTTTCAACAGCCTGCAGCAATATCTTAATTCTGATAAGCAGATATTTTTCATGGGAGACTTTAACTGTGTCCTGAGTGCCCGTGACAAGAGCCGCAGTAGAGCATTCAGAGATAGAAGTACGGATGTGTTGTCTCGTCTAATAGACAAATATGATCTGGAAGACGTGGCTGAGTGTTTAAAGGGTGAAGGAGGTGTGCAATACACGCACTTTCAGGGTACGAGTCACGCCCGGCTCGATCGAATCTATATGTCGTTGGAGTTTCTACCAAAATGTCAAAAATATAGTGTTACGCCTGTGTCGTTTTCTGAGCACTGCGTTGCTGAATGTTCTTTAGGGGCAAGGAAGCAAAGTTTTTCGTAGGACTTGAGGAAATTAAATTCAAACTTGCTATGCTACGAAATCTTCACCGAGGGTGTAGTACGAATTAACGAAATAAAGAGCGAATGCCGGAACAGGGAAATTGGGCTGCATTGGGAACTGGCTGAGCAAGAAAATAAAATGAAGGCTATTGAACGGTCCACTTGTTTGCCACGCCAGGAAAGAGTACAAGAAAGACAGCGGAGGGATGTGCTAGAAAAATTAACTGCGCAAGAATGCACAATGCCTGGCACATGCATCGAAGACGTCCGTAAAACAAAGCAAAAGTTGGAGCTTATCGAAGAAAAGCGATATCGAGGCGCCCTTGTGCGGGCGAGAGCGGAAGGACTGAGTACAGGGGAAGCACCCACCAAGCGGGCGCTATAGGTTTCGAAAAAGCGCACGCTCGAAGCAGCCAGATCAAAGAGATAGAATGGGCTGGCACGGTAGCAACAGATAACGATAACATCCAGCATGCCTTTTTCGAACACTATCAGGCACTCTTTGCCCGTCATGTGGCGGACTTGAATGGATTTAAAGAGTTTTTGCAAGCTATGCCACGGCTAAATGACGAGCGGAAAGAAGGCTTAGAGAAGATGATTACCCAAACAGAAGTGGAACTGGCTTTCGAAAACTTAGTGGGAAATCCCCAGGCCAGGCCCAGATGACTTAAGCGCTGCATTTTACAAAATGTTTAAGAGGGAAATAACTCCTATGCTGACGTCTTTAATGAAGCCTACGACCGTAAGGCGTTGCCTCCATATTACGGGGTGTCTCACACTGTACTAATCCCTAAAACGGACGATGTACAAAAACTCAAACAGGTTACGGCATATAGGCCCATATCACTGACCAACGTCGATTACAAAATTTTTATGAAAGTGCTAGCTGCAAGGCTTCAGATGGTAATTAAAGAAATTGTTGCACCTCACCAAACCTGTGGGATTAAGGGGCGGTCAATAGCCTCTAACATTCACAAGGAAAGGTGTGTGTTGGAGTGTTGTGACGCCATTGGTGCTTGTGTGGCTGTTCTTCAGTTAGACTTCGAGAAAGCATTTTACTGTGTGGCGCATGACATTTTATTTTGTATTCTTCATCATGTTAAAGGTCCCCAGAAAGGGGTCTCCAAGAAGGGTAAACAGCGCCATAACACTGATAGTTATTGAACCACCCATCATTCTCCCGCAAAAATTTTCGATCTAGCTTCTGCAACACCAGAGATATCGGCGATTAAAAATGACCCTTCCAATTTTCCCTCTCAACTCGTACGCCGAAGGGAGCCATAAAAAAACAAAGAATACAAGCAAGTTCAAAGCTCCGCCCAGACATACGTCACTTCGACGAACTTCCGGTTGCCGCGCGCTCGCTCGCTGGCGTACTCCGCCAACCCGTCCTCGCTTGCACACGCCTGAGGAGTTCGCCAGTTCGCGCAGCGACGGTTAGTGTAACCGCGAACCCGTGGTTATCCTATGTTACACGGCGGACCAAACCATGGTTGCACCACTAACCGCGGTTACCGCAAACCGAGCTTGACGACCTCGCTTTGCGTCGTTAACCGAGGTTATGACGGCGTCTGTTGACGGAAGCTACTCGTCGGCGCCCGAGTGCGCGAAACGTACGAGCGGGTCTGCTTCTCAAAGTTATTCATTTGCCCACTGTATCACGTTTAAAGATCGATGTATAGATTATGGTGCCGCCCGACGTCTTCGATTACGGCCGACAGCGCAGCGACTGCGTACTGAAGCCTTGTCGTGCCTACAGTATCGTTTGAGCGGCTTGTTGCTGAGCAGAACGCCAAAAAATACGCGGCCTTAGCTATGAAAGTACACGAGTTTGCAACGCTTGCAGCACGGGATGCCGCGAGCAGGCTGAGGTACGTTACA
The DNA here is from genome assembly GCF_055883805.1 of Amblyomma maculatum. Lineage (NCBI taxonomy): Eukaryota > Metazoa > Arthropoda > Arachnida > Ixodida > Ixodidae > Amblyomma > Amblyomma maculatum. Next base: position 137,092,583 of record NC_139344.1, read on the forward strand.
CAATTACCGCGGGGGTGGAACGTGCGAGCGCGGCGAAAGCCGGCGCCGTGCGTGACCGTCCCTAGTCGTCGCTAGGCCTATTGTTTCGCTTCGAAGCCGCGGCGGTCGACGCTTTGGAACATGATCAATGCTGTCGTAAATCGTCCACTTATGAAACTGCCTTATAGTGATTCCTATCCTGCCATAGTAAAATAATTATAGGATTAACTCTGCCGACGCATTAATCGCAGAGCTAGTACGAGCAGATCGGATCAGCCGAAATGCACCAGCGGCAGCTGGCTTGAGCAGAAACTAGCTTGTATCACGGCTATCGCTCTTACCAGCAATTTGCTGCTGGTCAGCGAACCTCACGAGGGCTTCATACTTGATATTCGGCTTAATATTCCAGACGCCAACAAATTTTAGCACGCTTTATTTCGGACATCGGTGCTAACGATCCGCCGTGTGGTTCGCGAACGGTATGCGGGAGGAGGGGCCACAGCGGCGATGCTTACGGCGGTCAAGGAGGTGCTGCCATCGTGCGGTGCTTGACCGTGCTGTTGACGCCTCGTCGGACGACACTCCGATACTCCTGAAACCACGTTATATAAATAAGATATTTGTAAATGCAGCTTCGTTCTGCCGATCCCTGCGTCGCTTCGGTTGTTGCACTTAAGGGGCAATGGCCACCTAACCGATAAGGGCGGCGAGCTGTAACAGCCCGCACAGAGTTAGAGCAGCGCACGAGCAGACGACTTTCGCAGCTACCGGAAGTGTGTTCGTGACGTCATGGTTGCAGTGACCGCAGCGAATGGCAGCTTCTAGCAAGCCTTGCCAGTCAACCGACCCGTGACGTCACGGGATTAGGAAATAGTTCCATGCGACACCGCCAAGCGACATTCCTATGCCCGCGAATTTCAAAAAACGCTGTTTTTAAAAATTAATAATAAATCGCTGGCTTTGTTCCAAGGAGTTATACTTTGCGTTAATGCTCAAAAGGATGTGTTCTACATACTGAACACGTTTATCAGTGGTTTCTTGGGGGCCGTTTCCGTGGACCTTTAATGTTGGCGAAGTGATCATAGAGGCCGTGGCTTTGGCGTACAGGAATTGTACAACGAGGTTAATCGTTAATAAATCGTTGGGAGGCCCCCATTAACGCGTTCTGTGTGCCCGGTTGCCTGCTCAGTCCTTCTCGTTTCATGTCTGTGCCAGAAACCTGTTGTGATAAAGATGAATCTTCTCGAACCTCATCTGTCGTCAAATTTGTCTTCGTACCCCCCCCCCCCCCCCCCATTCACTGTTGCTTGCAACCGTGCATGTTGGTGTTTGTGTGTGTGCATGTGTTTGAGTACATAATTAAAGTGTTTCACAACGAGGCAGCAATTGTGATGCCTATCGGAATGGGAAAGTCTCACAGAAGTTTTTTAGTTGCACGTGTATCAACTGTGCCCCTTTATTTTCCTGCGGCGTTTCACACGCTTGAATATGCAGCAGCGAAACCAACTGCCTGCAATAGCACAGGCAGTTATTTGCACGTGCTGCACGATTGTGCTACACAGAGATGACATACACGAATAATTTTTTAGAGCCTGTAAGCTGGCACAGTACTCATCGCAGGTCTGACACACTTCAGAAACAAGAAATGAAAGTATTGTGCATAAAACTGCGACTCAGAGGCATGACACAAAAGCATAGTTGCTTAATGATTACAGGCTTGCATAGTAGTTTTCATAGGTTTGGCACATTTCAGAAGCAGGAAACAAAGTATGGCACTTAACAGTGCAGAAACATGACACAAGTAGTCCTATGTACAATGTTTGCATAAGGTAGTCTCCATTAGTGAACCTTCCAGGACTACAGGCCTGCATGTACTGTTAGGACGCATAGAAAGCATTTGTTTAATGCTAAACAGTGTAAAGCTGACAAATTGAATGCATAATATTGCAAGTTTTAGTGCTCACAGTGAGTGTAGCGTAAGCAGAAAATCCCATAGGTATATAAACTGGTGCAAAAACATCACATATGCATCAAGCAAATGGCATGGGGGCAGAAGGTATCGCTCAAAAACAAAGCAACTCAGTCATAAGAACAAAGAAAAAAAAATACAGAGCACACTACAATGAAAGCTACATCGAAAGCCCTGTCACGGTGGCACTGCAGTGAATGAAGGCTTCGGGTTCAGTGACGGCAGGGGTGGAAGCATTCCCATGATCATGTTCTTTCCTAAACTATCCAGCTACATACAAACAGATGATCATGCAAGGACAGAGCTTCATTTTGGCCTACACTACATGCTTCAAAGTCGTCTTGTATTTCCTAAAGAGAAACAAATAGAACCACGGAGCCTGCACGTTGCACTTTCAGCACTTTTCTCATCGATACTAGTAGACGCCGACCGAAAACACCATCGCAAGTTGTCTTTGTCCATTTCCGTGTCAAGCGCTCCATGAAATTTTATCGCTGCAGGTCCTGAACTTCGACTGCATTCTATTAGATTTTCAGCATGCTCACGGCACCTGCACGGTACTTCGATTACCGACGACGCTAAAAAAAGCAGCACCTTCTCGGGGAATCAGCTGTTTGCTTGCAGGACGCCATGTGCACGCCATGACGCCGCCGGCGCACCCTCACGGCAACAAAAGTTACCTAATAGCAAGTATAACTACAAAACTAAGAACGCTTCAACTTGAGCTAAATGTTAATCAATACTAAAAATAGTATCTTGCCAAAATAAATCTTTGTTTTATTTATTGCGTATTAGTTGCGTCGTGTTAGAAAAAGTTAGGAGACAGTCCCTGCTCAGTTTTGTGCCACACTGTGGCATCAACGTTTGCCGAGGATTCGGGACTACTAGGGCGGAGCCACGCTAAAAGTCGCTGGTTATTGGACGATTTCGTACTTCGTCACGATTGACGTCTCAAGGCCGCGTCACAGCTTCGTAATTTTGACGTAACGCTCACAAACTTGTGAGCGGAGTCCGTAATTCGGCCCCAGGTTCTGTGGAACAGGCTAACATGATTCTGTATGGCGTTTCCCTAGAGGTATGCATGGCAATAGTGATCCCACTTCCAAGTAGCCGGTACACAGATGTGACCCTTGCAAGCCAGCAGCACCCTCCTCGTCTGCAGGCAGGAAGACATCCAAAGGCGTTATGCAACACGGCACATGCTACACGCTCTGGCTGGTAGAGGAGCGTCTAGTATTTTTGCAAGCACTGGAAGCGGCTCTTCAGCATGCCTACGCAGTTATCCACCATTAACCTTGTGGAGGTGTATGCCTTGTTCTATAACCGTTATGGAGAGTCCGGACCAGGATGGGATGCCATGGCACTGGGAGCCATGTCTTCAACAGGTACCCCTTTCACCAGCATAACCGAAAATGGCACGCTGTTAAGCACATTCTTCGTCGTTGTCGACCTCAACAGCCTCATAAACTTTAACAGCCTTGCTGACACAATGGAAGAGTCGCATCAAGTAGCTCAGTGCGAGGTTTTGCTGACGATGACATTCATGGGCGTGCAGACAATGAATGATTGAACGTTTCAGCAACACTGCTGTAAGGACAGCCTTGCACTTCATATCGGTATAATTGGTGCCCCATTCCCACTCAATACAGGCATCAAACACACGCATTCCCATCTTCGTTTCTTACGTAGGCATTTCAGCAATGTACGACGTGTCTTACGTGTCAGCTTTTATAAAAGCCCAAGAACGGCAATACATGTGAGGCATGTGGAGCCTACCGTAACTTATCTTGCAAAGAGCAGCGCGGCTCACTGTCGTGAATTCGACGTTTCGCAGAAGGCCTGCCTCGGCCTGTGTCATGCCTGTGTGCAGCCGAGAAGGCTGCCAGAAGAAAGCATCATGCCAAGATCCCACGTAGAGAGGTTCATGGCCCAAATCATGTTGGCATCTCATATCTGAAAACAGGGACATCACAAGGCTTCTCGTAGACGCCCGATGGGCCGTCTACAAACCCGACGACGCCCGGTATGCTGCCGTGACGAAGGAAGCCTTTCTTCGCCGCCGCCCTAGCTACACGCCTCAAACGCTTTCGAACTGTCGGCTGCGCGAGGCCGATGTTCGCCTCGTTGCCAGTAGCGGTTTGGAAGCCACTAGCAGCTCGGAAAAAGCGCAGTGCACACATTATCTGCCGCCGCACAGACAGCGCACTCGGCCGCACACACCTATCTCAGTTCATCGCGTCGCACAGTCACTGTCCTATATCCTTCTCGAGTAGCAACATGCGTCGAGACATCTCGCCCGGCACGTCAAACAGTCTTCGTACACCGTCCTTCGCCGATGATCGCGTCGGGGCGCCGCCGCTACCGGCCGCCGCATAGATCGCCGCCATTGTTCCCATGTGAGCGCTCACAAACGAGTTGTGAGCGGCTCGCGTCGCTCACAACCCCCGTTCACAATTCGCCGGTAGCCAACGTCATCACTTCAAGTGTGTTCATGACGTAAACAGCAGACGTCAATGACTTAAAGAAAGGCCACTTCCGCCGTGTTGCCGCTGGCCAACAGGAAGATTGTGAGTGGGATTGTGAGTGTGAGCCGTCTGTTATTCGGCCCCTGGACGCGTTTCCAGATAAAGTACCAGCCAGGATCCTCCGAACCGCGCCGCTGATCGCAGCGTCAGCAGCGCCGTTGCAGCGGTGAATCTTCGGCGGAATAAAAAAAAAACGTACATGAACGAGGCCGTTGCGATAGCAACTAGCTGATATCGCACGGCGCGTTTCTGCGTTTCTGCCGCGCGAGCCGGTCGCGTGGCCAGAACTGTTTCTCCGTCGCCGCCAGAAGCTTCGCCGTAACTATGTGAGCAAGTTCGGTGCGATTTTGCGTCAGTGCTGCAGTAATCTGCAGCTATGGGCCGCAAGTGCTTTGTCGGAAATTGCAACAGTGGCTACGCAAGCTGCAAAGAAAAGGTGATTTTGTTCCTTCCGACCAGAATGTTCCTTCCTTAATGTTCCTTCCGACCAGAAGCGGTTAAAGGACTGGGAAGAAGCTATTCCTCGTAAAGACCGTGCGCTGAGTGTAAATGATGCTGTTTATAGCAAGCATTTTACGAAATAAATGATGATTGAAAAAAGGTACTCTGCTGAATATCGTGGTGAAATTTTTCTTGACGTTCCAAAAAGAACCGTCCTGGCAGAAGATGTCATACCTTGCATTTTTCCACCGCCATACGCACGGAAGCGGAAGCCACCCATGAGCAGAAAGTCACCTCCACCGCCAAAGCCCAGAAAAAAGCGACGGAAAGCAGGAGTATCGACCACGAATGGTGATAGCTATCAAACATCGCAATGTGATGAGCAGCACGCATCCTCTTCTCCAGTATGCAAAGTCCCAATTGTGGCTTGCGCCGAAAAGGACTTCTTGTATGATGAGGACAAGTGTACAGACGTCGTACAAATGGACTGTCGTGAAGAAAGCCCTACCAGAAATCTCGACACAGCACCCCCAGCAAGGGCTCTACAGGGGTAGAAACGCGCGCCAGCTCCACAGTCAATGATGTGCTAGTCTGTTTAGATCCATCGTTTGCTCAGCTGCCAACCGCTGCTTGGAACTTCCACTGTGTGCATCAAAACGGCCTTCACAGCTACTGCTTCATGCAAGTTGGCCTGTCACCATCAGGACAGCCCGTTCCTTTGAAGACTCTGCTCGTTCAACAGGTGACGAAATCAACGTTTTCTTTAAGCACTTTTGTATTGGGCTGCAAGCTGCAAACAACAGTAGTTCCCGATGCGTGCCAGCTACGCTGTGTGGGCGATTCCTCTGCCCGAGGCATGCGCACGACAAACACACAGTGGGCCGTATAGAAAACATCCTTTATCTCACGTTAAGCGCGGGCGTCGTCGAGGCTGTCCGGGGTCGTCGTCCGGGTGGCTGCGGGTCGTTTCCGTGGAGAGAGCCAGGAGCGAAGCAGGAGCGACGAGCCAGGGACCAAGAAGGACGAGACGGCGGCACGAGCCTTTCTTTATAGACCCCTCGCACGGGACCGGTTATCCCCGAACGAGCGGGGAGAGGGAAACCGGCAGCGCGCAAGGAGCCTTGGGATAGTGGCGCGGCCGTTGAAAGCGCGGCGCGCCCCGGGCGCTAAAGATATGTGGCGTAGGGGCCCACATCTCCCCCCCCTCAGCGTCCGACCCGGAGTCCGCCAGCAGGCGATCCAATTCGTCCGGGTCCGGGCTGACGTCCGTGGAGACCGAAGGGGGCGCTGGGGACCCTGCCCGGGCCTGGGCGATGATGGCCTCCGCCGCCGGAGACAGCAGCTCGGGCCGGCTCGATTGAAGGAGGCGTAAGGCTGCCTCCTCCGGGCTGCCCCTCTGGATGGGCCGTCCGGCTGCCAAAGCGGTCGCTGCGACCACTGCCCGGTGCAGCCGCTCCGCCGCCTCTGCACGGCTCCTATGCAGCGCCCCGGCCTCGTGGACGGCGCGGCACACAAGCAGGGTGCCGCAGAGACCGTACAGGCCTGCGCGCTCCTCTTCTGTATAGTGGGCCGGGGGCTCGTTGTCCCGGTCCTCTAAGGTAAGGCCCCGAAACGGCAGGGGCACCGACTGCGCGGCCTCTCCGCGGAGAGGCCTGGCCTGGTCTCGCCACCTGGACTCCGCGCAGTAGGAGACCGCCGCCCCGTCGGCGACCGTGGTCCAGGTGGCGGACCAGTCCAGGCCTCTCCGCGGAGAGGCCGCGCAGTCGGTGCCCTTGCCGTTCCGGGGCCTTACCTTAGAGGACCAGGACAACGAGCCCCCGGCCCACTATACAGAAGAGGAGCGCGCAGGCCTGTGCGGTCTCTGCGGCACCCTGCTTGTGTGCCGCGCCGTCCACAAGGCCGGGGCGCTGCATAGGAGCCGTGCAGAGGCGGCGGAGCGACTGCACCGGGCAGTGGTCGCAGCGACCGCTTTGGCAGCCGGACGGCCCATCCAGAGGGGCAGCCCGGAGGAGGCAGCCTTACGCCTCCTTCAATCGAGCCGGCCCGAGCTGCTGTCTCCGGCGGCGGAGGCCATCATCGCCCAGGCGCAGGCAGGGTCCCCAGCGCCCCCTTCGGTCTCCACGGACGTCAGCCCGGACCCGGACGAATTGGATCGCCTGCTGGCGGACTCCGGGTCGGACGCTGAGGGGGGGAGATGTGGGGCCCTACGCCACATATCTTTAGCGCCCGTGGCACACCGCGCTTTCAACAAGTGCCACGGGGATTACCTGCGCTAGCACCACATCGTCTGGGGAACCCAGTGCCGTCTGATAATCCTCGAGTTCTTGCAAGAACTCGTGGACTGACTTCACGTCCGTGTAACCGGAAAAGGAGGGAACCTCTACATTTATCCGCGGACGCGAGACTGCCGCCGCAGCTGTGGCTTGGTTGGCGCTAGCCACCGAACCGAGCTGAAGGGTGAACACCGACAACACTTCGTTCATCTGCCTCAACAGGGCGGCCGCATCGGTAACCTACGCAGACTCTACCGCGTCCTTTACCTCACTTCCGGACGCACTGGCGTCCGAAGCGGCGGCCCTATCTGGCACGTCTTTTCTCGGAGGCATTGCACTCAACAACTAAGGCCGGCCGGGAGCCTAAACGCACACGACTACCACCTAGCCCGCATCAAGAGGCTAGTCACAAAGGCTAAACACTTCATAAAACTAACATATGCACAAAAAAATTAAAACACGAACCGCCCAACACTAACAAACACACACATAACCCAAAACAAAATAAAACACTGTACAAACACTACTATACTACACTCCGTGTCATCTGCACACACGATAGCCTTAAACTCAAAATGGCGTCGCGCCTAACATACAAAGGACCGGCCCGTCGTGTTGCCGTGCGCTGCCACGTTGGCAGAAAAATCGTCCACATGGGTGCTAATTCAGCCCCAGCTGGGTGCCAGTTGTGGGCGATTCCTCTGCCCGAGGCATGCGCACGACAAACACACAGTGGGCCGTATAGCAAACATCCTTTATCTCACGTTAAGCGCGGGCGTCGTCGAGGCTGTCCGGGGTCGTCGTCCGGGTGGCTGCGGGTCGTTTCCGTGGAGAAAGCCAGGAGCGAAGCAGGAGCGACGAGCCAGGGACCAAGAAGGACGAGACGGCGGCACGAACCTTTCTTTATAGACCCCTCGCGCGGGACCGGTTATCCCCGAACGAGCGGGGAGAGGGAAACCGGCAGCGCGCAAGGAGCCTTGGGATAGTGGCGCGGCCGTTGAAAGCGCGGCGCGCCACGGGCGCTAAAGATATGTGGCGTAGGGCCCCACAGCTGTCAAGAGGACTGGGAAGTTGTTAGCCAAGCCCTGCAACATTTCCATGCACTGCACCTCTGTCCTGGCGGACCATGTCATAAGAAGTACGCAGATGTACGCCTCTAGTACGGCTACATTGACTCAAGCAATACTTGGAGGCATAGCAGCTGCCCTTTAACTCAAGAAAAGAAAACGCCTTGCACATATTGTTGTAGGTTGGAGAACACGCTTCGAATTCACAAGGCAAGGAAAGAAAAGCGCGTCAAGCAGCGCAGAGTCAGCAGGGTACCGCTCAGTCCTGCGAGGAGAAAGTCGATTGAAACGCTAAGGAAGCAAAGGATTGTTTCTCGCAAAACAAAGACACTCATCCTTAAGATTAAAAATACTCTTCTGTCGGAGTTATCATCGTGCCGAGAAAAATTGAGGGAGGTTGACGAGGACGAAATTCTCAAAGCTTGTGAGAAGGCCAACCTGTCCGCAGCGCAGCAAATGCTCGGGCGAGAATGCTTGTCGGCAGCACAACCAAAGTCGAGGAAAGGAAGGAAGTACACTGACAATTGGCTTCTATTATGTCTCCTTCTCCACACTCGGACACCGTGTGGGTACAGGTTTCTCAGAGAGAGTGACGTGCCTCCGCTCCCATCTGTTTAAACGATTCGAAGGTATATATCTTCGGTTGGCATGAAGTGCGGTTTCGACAGTTTTTCGCAGCTTTGAAGGAAAAATTAAATGAAAAATCCACTTTTTGTAAGCGCGGAATGCTATTGCTTGATGAAATGCAAGTACGGCAGTGCAAGCGCGTGAACTCGCAGACCTTAAGCTATGACGGCTTAGTTGACGACGGAACGCACAAGAAACAAAGCACCGATTTGGCAGGTCATGCGCTCGTCTTTATGTTTTGTCCGTTTACCGAGAAGTATGCACAGCCTGTCGCAGTTTTTGCCTCCAAGAATGCCACGCGAGGCCCTGTGTTGTGTCAACTCCTCTTGCAGGCCATTGTGCTGATTGAAGACGCTGGAGCTATTATTGACGCCTTTGTGTACGATGGAGCCAGCACGAATCGCACAGTGTGGAGGCCTCTAGGTGTTATCGGTGGTATGAACAACTGCAGGAGCTTCTTCGAGCACCCAGCCGACGAAGAGAGGAAGGTGTACATGCTTTCAGATGTGCCCCACCTTTATAAATGCATTCGAAATAGGCTGCTCAACCAGAAATGCCTTAAAGTGAATGGGAAGGAAGTTAAATGGGCAGACTACGTTTCAGTACTGAAAGAAGATGAATTAAATCCAGGAGAACTCAAAGCCTGCCCTCGAATAACTCGCCACAACTTACACCCCTCCAACTTGGAGAAGATGCGCGTGAAGTATGCAACGCAAGTTTTTAGCGCATCCATGGCAGCTGGGTTGAAGTACTACAAAGAGCGAGGTGTCGCTAGCTTGCACAACTGTGAGGGCACCATTGAGTTCACAATGAGACTTAACGATCTGTTTGACGCTCTAAATCGTCGGCACCCAGCAGAAGGAGTAAAAGATGGCGGCAGGGATATTTCAATTATGAAGGAAAGCCTGAAGTGGCTGAATGAATGGGAGCAGGGGCTTGTGGATGGCCTTATAACTTCCGACATGTTTCTCACACGGCAGACCGCTGAAGGACTCAGAGTCACACTGTCGTCAGCTATTGATCTTTGCTACTTATTGCTGTGTGAACGCAAATTCAAATACGATCTAACATCCAAGTTTAACCAAGATCCATTGGCAAGGTTTTTCGGCAAAGTCCGGCAGTCGGGGCGAGAGAACGACCATCCTGACATGCCCACGTTCCTACAGCTGTACAGATCGTTAAGCATATACGCGCTTCTTAGACAACCGAAGTATGGGAATTGTGAGGCAAAAGAAGAAGCTCCGATCCTTGATTTTGGCTTTTTTAAGAAAAGTTTTAGCAGAGAGAAGGATATCCCTCAAAAACAACTTGAAACCATTCGTGCAAAACTGGACGGTCTAATCGATACAGATGCATGGGAATGCGAGGATGTGCTACCCGATGAAAGCGCGACACCAGAAGCGGAGTGTGTACTACACTATGTGTCAGGTTTCCTTAGTCGGAGGCTGCAGACAATGTTCTCATGCCTTGTATGCAGAAGCAGCCTAGCGGTACCATCAAGCGAAGCGCCAGAAGCTGTCTTCACGAATACGAAGTAAAGAGGAGGGTTGACCCACCCAAATTACAAATTGTTCTGTCTCCTAAAGGCAGCGGATGATTACTTCTCGAGGAATGCTGCTGACCCAGACGTCTTCTGGGACACACTTGATCAAGTCGTTGACCAGAATATTACATTTCCCTGCGATGAGCATAAACATGATGCTGTAGCCAGAATTCTTCGGTACTACATTCTGATGAGAATGCGTCAGTACTGCAGACAGAAAGCACGAAATGTTATAAAAGAAAGCAGCAGCAAGAAGAAGCAGTCACGGCTCTGTAACCGACAGAACGCTTCACAGCCTCGTACCATCATGTCATACGTGTCTTTATTATTTTATGTTCTAGATGTATGTCATCTTGTAGCTTAACTGTGCATATGAAGGACAGTTGAAAATAAAATTCTTTCACTAAGAACACCGTTTTTTTTTTTTTTTTTCATTTCAGTGTTTGGCTGAATTTCGCTGAAACTGCCGCACACCCAGTAACAATGAAAAACGTTTCGAAAACTAAACAAGGAACCTTTTCGGATAGCATACATATTCATGGAAAACGTTTCATTGCGATAGGAAAACTTTGATGGTGGGCGTATTCAAGTATGGGAGAGTAAAACTTGACCTCAACTGTTGTCGTTTTACGTGTAGAAAGTATACTGTAAGAGCAGTGAGGTGAGTTACTGCATGTTTAAGTAAGTCAAGGCTAGCGAAACATGGTAACGTGAATGTGACGCGCAGAAAAGTGAGGTATCAAAGAACACTACAGCAAAAAGTAGTTCAAACGTAAGTGTCTTCCTCTAATTTCAAGTCACCTCCTCGACTGGTTAAAATTTCAGTTTGCCGATTGCATAAGTGCCGAAGCGATGACCGGAATACTTTGTTTGCGTGTTAATAATACTAATGAGAATTTGTTCCTAACAACGTAGAGCCGAAAAGGTTGAAGTTTCAATTTATGTTGTGTTACCTTGGCGTGACGAGAACGCCACCCGACCATTGAGACATGGTTATTCAATCTTAAGCGATGGGGAAGAATAATTTTCTTACTCCAGCAGAGTAAGTAAAGGAAGAAAATTGTTCAAAGCACATTATATTTCAAAACCTTGCCGCATTCGATGCGGCGAACGGGAGAAAATATAAAAACCTCGAAAGCATTCTTAACACGTTAACGCAAAAAAAAAAAAGAAAGAAAAGTCCGACAGCGCCCTCTTTCCCCAAACTTTACCGCTTATTTATCAGAAATCACTAACATGCACACGACAGAGTGAACAATGCGATGAGCGAACGAACAAAAATGCGAACGAGGGATTTGTAAGACAACCGGAACAAATGCTGCAGTGATCTAAGGCAGGGGATATTTCAGAATTGTTTGCCTCAAGGAACCGCAACAGCCATTAATGTGTGCCAGAAGAGTTCTCTCCGCCACACCGCACTCGCATATAATCGGACGATGTGTGTGCATGAACCTTTCCTTTTATTTCTGTCGCTTAGTTCGCTTTCGTAAGCATGTGTTAATTTTTTCGTTTTCGCAGTATTTTTTAATGAAATGCCCTCCTCCCACGTAAACTCCGATATTTAAACTGAAAAATAATGCGGCAGAAGTTCTCCCCGACGCCGCCATCGAAACGCCTGCAAAAATGCTCGGTGATAGCGCGCGCGCTTTCCTATACCTTGACTTAGCTTTAACTCGGCTGAGCGGTTGAGACGTTCAGTCGCATGTGCACGATAGCACGAACTCCAAAACGCGCAACCTAGTGCGCGCGTCCTGCCTCCTTTACACATTTAGACAGGGTTGTAGACGTAAAAGTAATGATGAAGCAAACTAGCACGCTGTTGAGTTTGCCTGCTGGGCAGCTGGCGCCGGTGCTCCGTCATCATATTAACATGAAGTCGGCGCACAGCGTCTTGGCCTACGCGGACTGCGCGGAACAGACGAAATAGGATAAAAAACTTTAACGCTCCAAAATATGTTTCAATGAGCTGGACACTGTGCCTAGTCCATAAGCGTAGCAAGAATTTGTGCAGAGGAAGTGAGAGAGGATGTAGTTCAGTGGAAGCCTGCGGAACCCAATTGAGAACCTCTAAATTAAGGAACAAAGTAACGAGCGAACTAGGGAACAAACGTGAGACCATAGGGAGAGTGAAGGAGTGAGCCGGTACACAGACGCACGAGTCAAAGCGGCAACGTCAGATAATAAACAAGACGAGTGATTATTGCTGCTTTGTTTTTAAGGCGCCGCCGGTTATTCGTGCAGCAGGTTCAAATTACGCGCGAAAATTGCATCACCTTCTACGCCTTTATTTAAGCGTGCGCGACGCCACTGCTTCAGGAAACAGTCTTCAGTGATGAACTTATAAAAAAAACCATGCGGGAAAATATTTTCGCCCCCTCATCGGCCACAGTTTCCGAGAAAATGGCCTTCGAAAAGCGCGTTTTCCCCATAGAAAAACATTGCGGCAAACTACGTCACAGGCCGCTGAGCGAACTGCCATCTCTTAAGGCACGCTCACACTAGCGGGAAAACGCGCAACGCTGGACGTTCTCCGCGCGCCGCTTCCCGCAGAAACCGGTTTTTTTCCCGCAGGCTGACTTGTTTGACGTTCCGCGGAGCGATGGGGTCGGGAGCTATTTTTCCCGTCCCGCAGAACGGAGTAGCCAATCGGAGCGGAGCGCAGACCGTGACGTCAGTCCAAGTTCAATGACTCCCGGCGGCGGCTGTGCGGGCGACGGGAGCATCACTGGTGTCGCTTGAGTAGCCCGCTCACTTGTGCACGAGAAAAGCGCGCGCTTTCCCTTCGCTCTTGTCACGTGACTACTCTTTCTCGCTCCGCTCGCCTTCGCCTCCTCTACATTCCACGACAAACGCAGCGGGAAAACGGGCGTAGTGTGAGCGTCCTTCCGAGGAGCTGCGACGCTGCGGCGCCATGAACGCTGCGCCGCTGCGGGAAGTTTCCCGCTAGTGTGAGCCTGGCTTTACGGCTTAGACGAACCAGGGGACTTTGTCTGGAACCGGCGCGGCCCGCTGTGACCCCACCTATATATCTTGCACCGTGGTTATATGCAAGCAACCGGAAACAATCGACCATGTATTTCTGCACTGCTGGGAAGGGGTCTATTTTTGGGATGTGCTACAGAGAACGATCAAAAAAGAGCTACCGCTAGACTCGTATGGAATAAGGTTCTTGGTAACAGAAAATGAGAGCGATTTCACGTTTGACTTAAGTCATGCTGGTGGGCCTCCACAGTATTTGGCGCTCCCGTATGGCTATGTATCATGGTGATCCGGACGCACGCCCAGTGTGAATGTGTTTTCGGGAAAATATGGATAAGTATGTAGAAATACAGAAGTTGCAGGACTGCATTCCTCAGTGGCTACCAAGTCTAAAACCCTTGGTGACATTTAGAGAATTTTAATGTGACAAAGCCAGACCCGCAGCCTGGGTTCGGCCACATTTGTAAAACTGATGTACATAGACTTCATGTTTTAATTTACAGTGTTGAAGACCGGCAAGAAATAAAAATATAGCTCAGTGGTAGAGCATTCGACCGCAGATCAAGAGGTCCCCGGTTCAAACACGGGTGCCCCCATCGCCTGATTACGCTTTTTTTTTCCTGCTGGCGTTTTCTTGTGTGATGTTTATAAGAGCTATTGGCGCTATTGCCATTCGTCTCGGTTGTCAGGAATATTTTGTGGAGAGCGTGACAAAAAGCCATGAAGGCCTGATCGACAGAGAACACCGCAAAGAAATTGCGGTCCTGTTTGAAAAACTCAAGCAAATAAAATTAAATTACACACTGCAAGCTAGGAGTGCTACTGGTGAGTGAAACTTGGCATATGTTTATTGCAGTGTATTATACACGTATTATATTGCAGTATACGTACACTGCAAAATAATACGTGTTATATTGTATTATATGTATAGTGCATTGAATGGTATTGTATTGTAGTGTTTTGTTATATTCTTCTCTACAGCCTCAAAGGAGATAAGATAAAAACTAACTCAGCATAATAAAGAAAAAAAAACTAACTCAGTGGTAGAGCATTCGACAGCAGATCGAGAGGTCCCCGGTTCAAACCCGGGTGCCCCCTTCTCTCGATTATACTTTTTTTTTTCTGCTGTCGTTTTTATGTTTATAGGAGCGATTGGCGCCGTTGCAATCCGTTTCGGGGGTATAGCTCAAAGAAATGCAATGCAGGTGGTGAATAGACCGAGTGTCCTCCAAAGGATCTAACATTCGTGTTTGTACTTATAGATAGCTTGCACGTGACGTCACCTTCGCGGGTTGCCTGCTGCTGCCGCCATGCTTGCGAACCGCTTGCCGGTTGTCTGGCGCGCGCGCGGCCTGGATTCGCGTAGCAGTCGTTTTCTCCGATTTGTGGCTGGATCCGTTTAGCTTTCTGTTTCGAAATGCCGGCATTTTCGAGTGCAGAGTCATTTCAAGAGGGCTACTTCTCGCAGTTGTATGGCTTTCGTCAGCATTCGTCTCTTCAACCGGGTGCGGCGACAAGGGCTCATCGGCACACGGCTCGATTGCTGTCACCGCAGCGTCGGCTTCTGCACGCCGTTTTTGGGCTTCGGCTTCCCGTTTTTCAGGGTCGGCTTGCCGCACCCCGGCACGTCGTTTCTTGTTGTGCTGATGTCGTATAGAATCTTTTTCACACTGTACCCAGAAGCGACGGTGCCCAGTCGAGGTCAGTCTCACCGAACAAGAGCGTGACAAAAAGCCATGAAGTCCTGATCGACAGAGAACGCCGCAAAGAAATTGCGGTCCTGTTTAAAAAACTCAAGCAAATAAAGTTAAATTACACACTGCCAGTTAGAAGTGCTACTGGTGTGTGAAAACATGGCATGTGTTTACTGCAGTGTATTATACACGTATTATATTGCAGTGCACTTTATTGTTGTATTATATAGTCCATTGTATAGTATTGTATTGTAGTGTTTTGTTATATTCTTCTCTACAGCCTCAAAGGAAATAAGATTAAGGCTCGGAAATGCACTACCGGACTTCGTTGTCTCGACCGAAAGTGTATCGGGACGCATTTTTGGTTATTTTAGAGAAGTTGTCGCTAGTGTGCGATTCCTGTCTGTTCGATTTTCTTATGAATATTTATCTTGTGTTAGCAGGAAGAAGCTGAACAAGGATTTGTGTGATGTAGTTCTTCCCATACCAATGTACAGGACCTTATACAGCAGGAAGAAGCTGTACAAGGATTTGTGTGACGTAGTTCTTCCCATACCAATGTACAGGGCCTTATACAGTGGAGGACCAGGACGCGACGTACTTAAGCGGGTGAAGGCGATGCAGGTGCCGTCAAATGCAAAAACTTTTTTCTTTAAGTTACACACGGAAACACTGCCAATAAAGAAATTCTTGGAAGGGAAGAATTTATTTTTACCTTGGGGTTCGCATTGCTTAATTTGTAAACAGCCAGAAACTATAGACCACGTTTTCCTACATTGTTGGGAAGGGGAATACTTTTGGGATATTTTACAAAGGACTTTAAAAAAGGAATTTCCATTAGACTCGCATTGTATTAGGTACTTGCCAGTAGAGAATGAGGATGGGGTGCCGTTTGACCTTATTATGCTAATGGCCCGCCACTGTATTTGGCGCTCGAGAATGGCAGGATACCATTGCGATCCTGACGCACGGCCAGCACGGATCTATTTTCGGGAAGGCATGAATAGATATATTGAAATTCAGAAACTTGCTCCTGAAGCTCCCGAGTGGCTCGGAAGATTGGGGCCATTAGTGACCTAAGAGAATTTCAGCATGACGACGCCACAACCCACCTGGATGATTGTTGTATTAATGAATGCTCATTGTGCCCTGTAAATGGTTTTGTGTATTGTGCCGAAGTCAGGCATTAAAGAAAAAAAAATAGCTCAGTGGTAGAGCATTCGACTGCAGATCGAGAGGTCCCCGCTTCAAACCCGGGTGCCCCCTTCTTCCGATTACTTTTTTTTTTCTGCTGGCGATTTGTATGATGTTTATAGGAGCTATTGACGTCGTTGCAGTCTCTTGTTGCTTTTATTGTGATGTAAGTGTATCTTGTGTTTTTTGTACTGCCAAGGCGGTAAAAAAAAAAAAAAAAAAAAAAAAAAACAATTGGGGGGTATAGCTGCAGTGGTGAAAGGGCACCACTGACCACTCCCCAGGCGCTTAAAAATGACCTGACGTTTCTACTATCGCAAGAGTGCAAGCAGCTGGGCTCGTGCATGGAAGAATTCCGCACCGTCAAGCAGAAATTAGAGGCAATAAATACGGAGAGATATTAAGGTGCGGTGGTGAGGGCGAGGGCACCGCGCCTCTTAGCGTGCAATATGCCCACAAAACGTGCTCTGGGATTGGGAAAGAAGCACGCTCGCAAGAATAATATATCAAAAATAGAATGGAACGGTGTAGTTTATTCAGATAAATCGAATATAGAGGGCCTTTTATGAATACTACAGAGAGACTTTTCAGTCACACAAAAGGGAAAATCGAACAGTTCACGTCCAGTTTCCTCTCTCTTATGCCAAGGCTGCGTGACGAAATCAAAAAAAAAAAAAAATGTTTAGAGCTGCCAATCACCGAAGGATAAGAAAATAAAGCCATAGAAGACCTCAACCCTGGAAAGTTTCCAGGATCAGACGGGATTGCAGCCGCCCGATATAAGGCATTCAAAGATGATTTCGCTGTAGTTTTGACTACATTATTCAATTAGGTCTATGATAGAAGAGACATCTAGGCTAGTTTGTATGGTGACATGATAGAAAAAACAGCGCAACAGACGTGGACGGAGGTGAAGAAGAAACAGGACGGGCGCTGATCCTGTTTGTTCTCAGCGCCCGTCCTGTTTGTTCTTCACCTCCGTCCACGTCTGTTGCGCTGTTTTTTCTATCATAGGCCTATGAGAAGGATATGCTTCCCCCGTATATTCTAACAGCCGATACAGTTTTATTACAAAGAAAAAAAACGTTGACGAAGCCAAGCGTCAACAAGTTACCGCTTACAGACCAATATCCCTGACGAACACAGATTATAAGATCTTCATGAAATTTCTAGCTAAAAGACTTCAAACTGTAATGGAAGGAAGACCACATCACACCTGCGGCAATAAAGGCCGAACCATATGTACGAATATCCACAAGGCACGGTCTGGGCTAGAGTGTTGCGACACATTGCATAATAGCGTTGCCATGCTCCAGCTTGACCTAGAGAAAGCCTTCGAGAAGGTGCCGCATGATGTCTTGTTGTCAATTTTAGAGCATGCAAATGTGTGCTTAGTTATTTGCAAGGAAGTCGCAATGGCATACAGAGCGTGCACGACGCGCCTGATAGTAAATACGAAGGTGGGTGAGCGCATCCAAGTTCAACGCTCTGTGCGTCAAGGCTGCCCCCTGTCGCCATTGCTTTTCTGCTTGTATATTGAACTATTTTGTCTGAGCATCATAGAGAGCAGCAGTATCCGAGGGTTTCGTTTGCATGCAGGAGAGGTCCGCATACTTGCGTATGCCGATGACATTGCCGTCTTCTGTACAGACTACGAAAGCATTCGCAGTGTTGTCAAATTGGTGGAGGACTTTTGTTCTTTTAGTGGTAGTGCGGTGAACTGGAATAAGTGTCTGGGTTTCTGTGATGGAGTGTGGCACACAACCCCTGCGAATTTCGTGAACATGCCTTGGGTAACAACCCCAATGGAGTATTTAGGAGTGCCCCTGGAAAACTACCGCGACAGTGATTCATATTAGAACCAGCAGGTTTTAGAAGTATACGTGAGAAGGCCGACAGACGTAACGGATTCGGTTGGTCTATGTTTGCGCGTGCTACGACTTGTAATTTATTTCTTGTTACCAAGATATAGTGCGTGTTACAAATACTGAATTGTTCTCGTCTGAATGTGCAGAGATTTTACCGTGTGTTCGCCGTGTTTGTGTGGGGAAGTACTTGGGAGCGCACCCGCCGAACCAGCTTGTTTCATCGCGCCCGCTCGGGAGGAGTTGGTTTGGCGCATTTGTATTTGCGCCAAGTGGTTAACTGTTTTATGTTCTTTCGTGATACAAAGGACCCATTTTCACGAACTGTGTGTCCCGTTAGATTGAACAGAGTGCTACCAAATTTTGCTTTAAGTTCGGCGAGCATGCAAGGGAGGATTTTCGAATCCTTAAAGAAGTGTACATGTCATGTGATGTATTGCAAGCCCGTTTTTCGTTTGAATATTTATCAACTGTGAGGCGAAAGAAACTTTATAAGGACTTGTGCGATGTCTTTCTCCGAACCCATTGTACAGATCGTTGTACTGTGCAGGTCCATGGAAGTCAGCCCTTAAACGAGTGAAAAATATGGATGTGCCAGGGGGAGCAAAAACTTTATTTTTCAAGCTCTATAGCAATACACTACAAGTTAAGACATATTTAGAAATGAAAGGTTTTTTGTACCTTTTGGAAATCACTGTTTCATATGCCGCAAACCGGAACATATTGAACACGTTTTCTTAGACTGTTGGGAAGCCTATTTCTTCTGGGACATTCTACAAAGAACAATTAAAAATGACCTACCCAAGGATGCATTCGGAATTCGATATATACGAATTGAATATGATGATGGGCTACTGCTGGACATGATCATGTTATCGGGCCTGCACAGTATCTGGCGGTCCAGAATGGCTTTCAGGCATGCAGACATTGATGCGAGGAAAATACGGCAGTATTTTCGCGAAGGTGTTGCAAGTGTTATTAAAATTTTTAAGACACAAGACGAAGTGCCTGAGTGACTTCCTAGAATGGAAGTGTTGCGGCAAATGCCTGATTTGTATTAGATCACAAAGCTCAAATAGCGTGGTTTTAACCCATGGTGTATTTTTATGAAGTTCTTTATGTGTAAATCATCATCATCATCATTAGCCTGACTATACCCACTGCAGGGCGAAGGCCTCACCTATATTTCTCCGCTTAACCCGGTTCTGTGCTAGCTGCATCCACTTGATCCCTGCGAACTAGTTAACCTCATCCGCCCACCTAACTTTCTGCCGCCCCCTGCTACGCTTTCCTTCCCTTGGAATCCAGTTTGTTACCCTCAGCGACCATCGGTTATCCTCTCTTCGCACTACATGTCCTGCCCATGCCCATTTCTTCTTCTTAATTTCCACTAGAATCTCGGTAACTTGAGTTATTTCTCTGACCCACTCTGCACGCTTTCTATCTCTTAATGTTACCCCTACCATTTTTCGTTCCATAGCCCTCTGGGTTGTTCTCAACTTAAGTAGAACTCTCTTGGTTAGCCTCCACGTTTCAGCCCCATAGGTGAGTACAGGTAAGATGCAACTGTTGTATACTTTCCTCTTGAGCGATACCGGTAAGCTGCTAGTCATAATCTGCGAGTGCTTGCCAAATGCGCTCCAACCTAATCTGATTCTTCTTGTCATTTCCTTTTCATGGTCCGGATCTGCTGTTACTACCTGTCCTAAGTACTCATATTCGCCTACTACTTCCAGTACTTCGCTACCTAATGTAAACTTCTGTTCCTTCCCGAGGCTGTTGAACATTACCTTAGTCTTCTGCATATTGATTTTCAAGCCTACCTTTCCACTTTTCCTGCCTAGATCATCAATCATTATTTGCAGTTCATCCCCCGAGTTGCTTAGCAAGGCAATGTTATCAGGAAATTACTGATTACGCAGATTACTGAGGTATTTACCATCTACCCTGATCCCTAACTGCTCCCATTCCAAGTCTCTGAATACTTCCTCTAAGCAAGCTGTGAATAGTACTGGGGAGACTGTGTCTCCTTGCCTAACACCTTTCTTTATGCGAATTTTGTTACTTTCTTTATGCAGAAGTATGGTTGCTGTGCAGCCACTATATATGTCTTCCAGCACTTTCACGTACGGCTCGTTCTACCCCCTGATTTCGCAATGCCTGCATCACCGCTGAGGTTTCAACTGAGTCAAATGCTTTTTCGTAATCAATGAATGCTATTAAAGGCTGGTTTTATTCCGAGCATTTTTCTGTCACCTGATTCATGGTATGGATATGATCGATAGTAGAGTACCGTTTCCGAAAACCTGCTTTATCCTTTTCTTGATTGCTGTCTAAGGTTGTCCTGATTCTATTAGCGATTACCTTAGTAAATACCTTATACGTAACAGACAGTAAGCTGATTGGTCTGTAATTTTTAAGGTCCTTAGAGTCCCCTTTCGTTTGAATGAAGATAATATTAGCATTCTTCCATGGTTCCGGTATCGTCGATGACACCGCAGCCGTGGCCTAGTGGTTAGAGCGCCCGTCTCGGCTGCGGGAGGTGGTTAGTTCGAAACCCACCGCCTGACACCCACCTGTAAAAATGGGTACAAGCGTCCCCCGGCCTGGCGCTCGGCTTTTCCAGGGGTGTGCGTTTGGGAGAAGCTCCGTAAACCCCGCTGCGCGCCCCTCCTCCGCAGTGGGCCCAAACCCAGTTTCGAACCTCGCAGCCTGGCCAGTTTTTCTAGCACGATATCCCCCCCGTCCTTCAGCAAATCTGTAGTTATCGGATCCTCTCCAGCTGATTTCCCCCTTTCATAGTTTCTAGTGCTTTCTGGATCTCGTCCTTCGTCACTGGTGGAACGTCTGTTTTTCCCTACCGCCAATCTCATTACGGTCCTGACTACTTTGGCTACTGTAGAGATCTGTATATAACTCCTCGGCTACTTTGACTATCTTGTCCATATTCGTGATGACATTGCCCGCCTTGTCCCTTATCGCATACATCTGGTTTTTGCCTATGCCCAATTTCTTCTTTACCGCTTTAAGGCTTCCCCCGTTCTTTACAGCATGCTCAATTTTCTCCATGTTATACTTCCTTATATCGGCCACCTTGCGCTTATTAACTTTGATATCTCGGCCAATTCGATCTGGTCTGTTGGATTGGAAGCTTTCATACTCTGGCGTTTCTTAATCAAATCTTTCGACTCCTTAGACAGCTTGCCGGTATCCTCTCTAACTATCCTACCGCCTACTTCTACCGCGCACTCAGTAACGATATCTCTGAAATTATTGTTCATTGCTTCTAGGGCAATGTCGCCATCCTCGGTTAGAGCTGAATATCTATTCTGCAGCGAGATCCTGAACTCTTCTGCCCTCCCCCTCACCGCTAATTCGTTGATTGGTTTCTTTCTTACTAATCTGCCGCGTTCCGTCTTCAGATTTAGGCTAATTCGGGACCTCACCATCCTGTGGTCACTGCATCCCACTTTCCCGATTACCTCTTCATTTTGCATAATTACGGGGGTTGAACACAGTATGAAGTCAATTTCATTTTTAGTCTCCCCATTAGGACTTTTCCATGTCCATTTCCGGTTCTTCCGTTTGATGAAGAAGGTATTCATGATTGGTAAGTTATTGCGCTATGCAAACTCAACTAGTAACAAACCTCTGCGATTCCTAGAACGCATGCCGTAGTCACCTACTGCCTGGTCTCCTGCCTGCTTTTCCCTACCTGTCTATTGAAGTCGCCCATTAGTACAGTGCACTGCGTCTTTGCTTTTCGCATTGCCGATTCTACATCTTCGTAGAAGGTTTCAAATGCCTGGTCATCATAACTACATATGGGTGCATTGGCCTCTACAACCTTAATAATGGGAGACTTCAATTGTGTACTCTCCGCAGCAGATAAAACAAGTAGACGGCCGCATTGCGATGCCAGCACCTCTGTCCTCGCAGGATTGGTAAACGAGTTTAACCTTGTTGATGTGGCTGGATGTGTGGAGGGCTGGCGAGCCGCTCAGTTCGCTCATTTCCAGGCTTCTAGCCCCGCTCGACTCGACAGGGTGTACATATTTCTGGATCTGGTGCCTGTATGCCCCGAATACCAAGTTAAGCCAGTATCGTGCAGCGATCACTGCCTGGTAACCGTCACAATTGCTGGGAGCAAACCTAAAAGGCAAGGATTTGACTTGCAAATGTGGAAGTTAAACTCAAAATTATTATCTGATGAGAGTTTCAAAGCCGACGTTGAGAGGTATCTAGCAGATATGAATGATAATGACAAAACAAAGTTAGGGGCTAAATTGGAGCTTTTTAAACAGAATGTCATGATGACAGCATTGGAAAGATCGAGTACTATATCCAGAGAAGAAAGGGCCAAAGAAAGGTCCCTTCGCGTGAATCTACAACGTCTAATCGATACGGAAAGCAAAAACCCCAGTTTGTTCATAGACGACATCCGAGCCCTTAAGGGCAAGGGCAAGCTTGAACTACTTGACGCTGACCGATATCGCGGTGCCCTTGTCAGAGCTAGAGCCGAACGGCTGATAAGGCGGGAAGGTCCGACAAAAAGAGCGTTAGGCACAGAAAAGTGGCATGCTCGAAGGAATCAGACAGACGAAATTGAATACCAAGGGACCATTACCAATGAAAAGAAGGAAACCGAGCAAGCTTTCTTCGAGCATTGTCGTCAGCAGTTCGTGCGGTGTTCAGTAGATATCTAGAGTTTCAAGAGCATTTATTTGCCTTTATTACCACAGCTGGACGACTGGACGAAAAGACGACACGTGTGCTAGAGACCCCCATTACGGTGGATGAAGTGATATGCGCAATAGGGAACTTGAACCCCGGCAAATCGACTGGGCCAGATGGACTGAGCGCCGCATTTTATAAAGCTTTTCAGGATTTTCTCTCGCCGGTACTGGAAAAAGTGTACAATGAAGCATATGAGCTAAATGTGCTGCCGCCATCATTTGCATCTTCTCATACAGTGCTAATTCCCAAAACGGAGGACCGAGGTCAATTGCGCAGTAATACCTGTTACCGGCCGATTAGTTTAACCTATGTCGACTATAAACTTTTATTGAAAATACTGGCTAAAAGACTGCAAACAATTATTAAAGATATTGTTGGAGAGCACAAAACATGCGGTATTAAAGACAGGTCCATTTTTACGAACATTCACATCGCGAGGGCCATTCTTGAATGTTGCTGTGCTGATTGACTTGAAGTAGCAGTGCTCCAAATAGATCTCGAAAAGGCTTTTGATAGTGTGCCCCATTACTTGCTTTTGTGTATATTAGATTATGTCAAGGTCGGATGCGTCATCAGCGAAGGAGTGGCTATGGCTTACAGTGTTTGTACAACTATAGGCTGATTGTGAACAAATCTGTTTAAAACAGTATTGAAGTTCAACGCTCAGTTCGCCAAGGTTGCCCCCTTTTCACCTCTTCTCTTTTGCATCTATCTAGAACCTTTATGTTTAAGCATTATCAAGCACGAGAAAATGCGGGGTTTCAAGCTGCATCAAGCAGAAGTGAAGTTTTTGGCTTATGCCGATGATGTAGCGGTGTTTTGTGTAGATTACGAAAGCATTGTAGAAAATGTAAAAACTAAAAGATTTTTGCTCTGTAAGCGGCAGTGCTTTTAACTGGAGTAATTTTTTCTGGGTTTCTGGCACGGTGACTGGCCAGCGACCCCAGGCATTTTCGCTAACATGAAATTTGTTACCAACCCTGTCAGCTACCTTGGTGCCCCTCTTGAATCGTATCGGGACAGTGATCCATACTGGAAAAACCAAGTCGGTAAATTGAAAGATAGAATGGACAAATGGAATGGAAAGCAGTGGTCGATGTTTGCTAAGGTCCAGATTTGTAATTTGTTTTTAGTAACAAAAGTTTGGTATGTGCCTCAAGTATTATATTGTGCAAGAGCAAATATACAAAAGATGCATCATATCTTTGCCGTTTTTGTGTGGAGGTCTCCGTGAGAACGGACGAGTCGGACAAATCTCTTCCGACGGGTGAACGACGGCAGGCTTGGTCTGGCACATTTGTTTTTGCGCCAGTTAGTCAACCATTTCATGTTCTTGAGGAATGTGAAAAATCCATTTCTTCGTACTGTCTGTCAGTTATGTCTGGGGTAAGCTCTCCCGGAATTGTAGTTTCTTCTAACGCATGCCAGGAGGTGTCCACGGGTATCTAAGGGAAGTGGTCTTGGCGTACAGGTTCTTGATGGTGCGTTTTTCTTTAGACTATATGTGGAATGTAAACAGAAAACAAAAACTGTACAAAGACTTGTGCGAAGTGGTGCTTCCAGAACCGTTGTACAGATCTGTGTACTCGTCCACACTGGGCAAAAATTTTCTCAAAAGGGTGAAGAGGATGATGCGGCCGGCAGGGGTGAAAACGTTCTTTCTTAAGTTGCACACTGGAACATTAGAGGTAAAGAAGTTGAAGCATCAGAAAGGGCTTTTTCTACCCTGGGGTGTCCAATGCATAATATGCAGGAAAGAGGAAACGATTGAATACGTGTTTCTCGAATGCTGGGATGCCGTACTTTTCTGGAACGTGCTCCAGAGGACGTTTAAAAAAGAACGACCCCAGAGCCCACATGGTAATGATCCACCGTTGGATCTTTTGTTGCTACTGGCCCTCTCCAGCATATGGAAAAACAGAATGGCTGTAGAGCACGCTGACGTCGGTGCACGTTCAGCGAAACAGCTCTTTAGAGAGAGCATACGGGCATATGTGGACGAACAGAAAGCTTTAAAACTAGGGCCAGAATGGCTGGTTAGTTTTGAAGGGTTGTCACATATGAGAGATATTTAATCCGACAACTTCAGCTAAGAAAGGCTGAATCGTTTATTCAATGCTTGATCTTTTATAGTGCATGATCTTTTATAGTGCAGTGCATAGCTCAGTGGTAGAGCATTCGACTGCAGATCGAGAGGTCCCCCGTTCAAGCCCGTGTGCCCCCTTCGCCCGAATACTTTTTTTCTGCTGGCGTGTTTTATGATGCATATCGGAGCGTTTGGCGCGGTTGCTCTCTGTCTCGGGGGTATAGCACAGTGGTAGAACATTCGACTGCAGCTCGAGAGGTGCCCGGTTCAAACCCGGGTGCCCCCTTCCCCCGATTACTCTTTTATTTCTGCTGGCATGTTTTATGTTGCATATAGGAGCGTTTGTCGCGTTTGCAGTCTGTCTCGGTGGTATAGCTCAATAGTTGAGCAGTTCGGAGGCTACTAAGCGCCTCCTTGCAGTCAAGGAACTTGAAGTGAAATCGCGGCGCTGTCTCATTGTCGACCCGGAAGACCAACAGGTGAGACTAATTAACGTTGCATTGAATGATGCGCTGCGTGGCGGACGAGGATGTCAAGACTGCCTTCGCCGCTTACGGGAAGCTGACCGAGGTCTCCCGCGAGAGCTGGCGCGTTCAAGGAGTACAAGAAAAGGGGTCGACGACAAGGTCAGTGTTGTTGAAGTTAAAAATGGGAGTGAAAGTTGAGGATTTGCCGCACCAGATACGCGTTGCGGGAGAGCTGGTCCTCGTCGTGGTTCCTGGAAGGCCAATGCAGTGTCTTCGCTGCCGAGGCACGGGCCACGTCCGCAGGGAGTGCAAGGTCCCGCGGTATTCTCTTTGCAGACGGTTCGCTCATAGTGATGCCGAGTGCGTGCGAACCTACGCTGCGGCAACTGCACCAGTAGTGAGGGAAGAGCCGGTGTATTTGCGGATGGATGCAGCAGAGGCTGAAGACGCTGCTATGAGTACAGTTAGTGATGAAGCGAAAGCAGAGAAGGAATTTTAAGCGGTGCCTGCAAGGCAAGACGCTAAGGTGACGGACAGCGAGACGGTACCTGTGACAGCTAGGATGATGCCAGAGAATGCTGTGAAGCCGTCCAAGGAAGGCGGAAGCCCACCTGGAGACAAATCTCCCGAACTAAAGGACAGCAGTGGTGTCATGCGAAAGGACGACAGTGTAACCAGTGCTTGCGGTCCGGCAAAACGCACTCCTGCTGAGACCGGCAACGAGGGAGACAACGCGACCGTTAGTAACGCCGAGGAACCGCCCGCTAAAGCACTGCAGGGGCGACTACCGTCCTTCAAGCCGCGGCCTAATGCCGCGACGGAAAGGAGGCTCGCCGACAAGCCCCCAAGTGCAGCAGCGAGACATTGGGCCCTACAATGACCCAGGCGCAAATGGTGGCGTCTAGCGGATCGCTAGGCGCGAAAGGTAAGCACCATGCTTCCGGTCACTTCCTACCTACTTAAAATGAATCCGGAGCCAGCCCTCAAATTTGCCACGAATAATGTGAGGGGCTTAGGTGGGAAGAAAAAGCAGAGCCAGTTGTTTCGCATGCTAACGGAGAAAGACATCGACCTTCTTGCTATTCAAGAAACCAAGGTCGAAGGTGAGGAGGAGACCGGAGGTATGGTGCAACGTTTCACGCCACGGTATTATGCTGTTGTCATTCATGCGATTGGCACATCAGCTGGGTGCGTTCTCTTGGTTAAAACGTTGCCTGGACTCGATATACAGTGGTATTGTTCTTGTCAGTCGGGTCGGTTTGTAATTTGCCATTATAGTTTCTGCAATATTCAGTGGCGCGCAATATGTATTTATCCGCCGAACTCGGTAGATGATAAGAGGCCCTTTTTTAACAGCCTGCAGCAATATCTTAATTCTGATAAGCAGATAGTGCTCATGGGAAACCTTAAGTGTGTTTTGAGTGTCCGTGACAAGACCAGCAGTAGAGCATTCAGAGATACAGGTACGGATGTGTTGTCTCGTCTAATAGACCAATATGCCCTGGAAGACGTGGCTGAGTGTTTGGAGGGTGAACGAGGTCTTCAGTACACGCACTTTCATTGTACGAGTAACGCCCGCCTCGATCGAATCTATATGGCGTTGGAGTTGCTACCAAAATGTCAAAAATATAGTGTTATGCTTGTGTCGTTCTCTGATCATTGCGTTGTTGAATGTGCTTTAGGGGCAAGGAAGCAAAGTAAAAGCTTTTCGTGGGACTTGTGGAAATTAAATACAAACTTGCTAAGCGACGAAACCTTCAGCGAGGGTGTAGTACGAATTATTAACAACATAAAGAGCGAAGGCCGGAACAGTGAAATTGGGCTGCAGTGGGATCTGGCTCAGCAAGAAAATAAAATGAAGGGTATTGAACGGTCCACTTGTTTGCGACGCCAGGAAAGAGTACAAGAAAGACAGCGGAGGGATGTGCTAGAAAAATTAACTGCGCAATAATGCACAATGCCTGGCACATGCATCGAAAACGTCCTTAAAACAAAGCAAAAGTTGGAGCTTATTGAAGAAAAGCGATATCGAGGCGCGCTTGTGTGGGCGAGAGCGGAAAGACTGAGTACAGGGGACGCACCCACTAAGCGGGCGCTAGGTTTCGAAAAAGCGCGCGCTCGACGCAATCAGATCAAAGAGATAGCATGGGCTGGTACTGTAGCAACAGACAACGATAACATCCAGCCAGTCTTTTTCGAACACTATCAGGCACTCTTTGCCCATCATGTGGTGGACTTGAATGGATTTTAAGACATTGCAAGCTATGCCACGGCTAAATGACGAGCGGAAAGAAAGAGGGGGCGATTACCCAAACAGAAGTGGAACTGTCTATCGAAAACTTAAACAATGGGAAATCCCCAGGCCCAGATGGCTTAAGCGCTGCATTTTACAAAATATTTAAGAGAGAAATAAATCCTATGCTGACGTCTTTATTTAATGAAGCCTACGACCGTAAGGCGTTGCCTCCATCTTACGGGTTGTCCCACACTGTACTAATCCCTAAAACGGACGATGTACAAAAACTCAAACAGGTTACGGCATATAGGCCCATATCACTGACCGACGTCGATTACAAATTTTTTATGAAAGTGCTAGCTGCAAGGCTTCAGATGGTAAATAAATTGTTGGACCTCACCAAACCTGTGGGATTAAGGGGCGGTCAATAGCCTCTAAAATTCACAAGGCAAGGTGTGTGTTGGAGTGCTGTGACGCCATTGGTGCTTGTGTGGCTGTTCAGTTAGACTTCGAGAAAGCCTTTGACAGTGTGGCGCATGACATTTTATTTTGTATTCTTCATCATTTTAATGTTGGTGAAGTGATCCCTGAGGGCGTGGCTTTGGCGTACAGGAATTGTACAACGAGGTTAATAGTTCATAAATCGTTGGGTGCCCCCATCAACGTACAACGTTCTGTGCGCCAGGGTTGCCCCCTCAGTCCGCTCCTCTTTTGCATTTACATAGAAACCCTGTGTATGCACATAATACGGAATGATGCTGTTAGAGGGTTTAAGTTACATGCGGTGGAGGTAAAGGTTCTCGCATTTGCTGACGACGTGGCGGTGTTTGGTGATAGTCAGGACAGCATACGTAGGGCTGTTGAGGGGGTAAAACAATTCAGTAAGACAACGGACAGTAGAGTAAATTGGGCAAAGTGTGCGGGGTTCTGGCATGGAGAGTGGCCACCGACGCCAGACATTTTCGCAAATGTCACCTGGTACACGACCCGGTGAAATACCTGGGGGTCTCATTAGAATGGCACCGAGACAGTGAACCGTATTGGATACAGCAAACGCAAAAAATCAGGGCAAAGGCGGAAAAATGGAAAGGGTCACACCTATCCATATTTGCGCGAGCCACCGTGTGCAATTTGTCTTTCATTAGTAAACTTTGGTACGTGATGCAAGTGCTGCATTGCTCTCGCCTTAATGTTCAAAACTTACATCGTAGTTTTGCCGTTTTTGTGTGGGCCTCTAATTGGGAGAGGTGTACGCGTACCAATTTGTTCAGGAGAGTCAAGGATGGGGGACTGGGACTGGGGCATTTATTTGTAAAGCAGCTGGTCAGTAGATTTTTGTTTTATCGGGACGTGCAAGATCCTTTTTTTGCGCACAGTGTGCCACGCAAAGCTTGGGCGGACTCTGCCAGATTTTGTGATTGCTACTGAATTCATTGCCGGTCCCACTTTCGGTTTCTTTAAGGAGATAGTCTCCAGCGTTAAATTCTTAAACGCCCGGTTTTCAAAAGAATATTTGAGTGCAGTGACCAGAAAGACATTATATAAGACTGTGTGTGATGTTGTTTCCCCTATTCCCTTGTACAGAGCTTTGTACTGTGGAGGCCCGGGTGGCAACGTATTGAAAAGGGTAAAGCAAATGAAGCTGTCACCGGGTATCAAGAACTTCTTCTTTGAACTACATACCGGGATTTTACGAGTGAAAACCTTTCTGAAGGCAAAACAGATGTTTCTGCCATGGGTTCACAGTGTCTTATATGCAAGCAACCGGAAACAATCGACCATGTATTTCTGCACTGCTGGGAAGGGGTCTATTTTTGGGATGCGCTACAGAGGACGATCAAAAAAGAACTTCCGTTAGACTGATATGGAATAAGGTTCTTGCTAACAGAAAATGAGAATGATTTCGCGTTTGACGTAGTCATGCTGGTGGGCCTCCACAGTATTTGGCGCTCTCGTATGGCTATGTATCATGGTGATCCGGACGCACGCCCAGCGCGAATATATTTTCGGGAAAATATGCATAATTATGTAGAAATACAAAAGTTGTAGGTCTGTGTTCCTGAGTGGCTACCAAGGCTAGAAGCCTTGGTGACACTTAGAGAATTTTAACGTGACAAAGTCAGACCCGCTAGCGTGGGTTCGGCTGCATTTGTAAAAGTGATGTACCGTCTTTGCCAAAAGTAACCAGGCTGCTCCGAAGGCTAGCGGAGCAAGCGCGCGGCCGTGTGGCGGCGTTGCGCTCGCTGTGGCTTATCGGTGCTCGTCAGCTCTGAGAGTACAACAGCTGACGTAACTTCCCACCCTCAATCTCGCCCATTGGGTGATAAAAACTAGGCGCGTATGATATGCGGGCTGCGGTTTCAAGCGTGCGAAGCCTGGTTGTGCCCAGCGAGGGCGCTCAATATATAGCGACGGGGCTATTCACTCTTCTCGACAACTGCCCTGAAGCCGATATATAAGTCGCGTTTCTCGCTATATAGTTATACGTGCTTGTGTTCTGTAATCCGCTGCTGAAACGCACCAGCACAATTGCGATTTCCTGCGTGTTTGATGCGCCTGTACAACAAAAAATAATAACGCACCTCGAAATTTCAATATGCTTTCTGCGAGGTGCCTTGCGTACTGCCACTTTAGGACCGTAACTCCGGTACAAAGATATGGGAAAGCTTGTGAACCCTCTAAAAGCCGTCTTATCTCTGTTTTAGGCTCGCAAAATTCTGTTAGCCCCTTGGGGAGGCGGTGTATAACTAAGTGCAATGATTGATTTTTACAAACTCTTGCATTCGCTTTTAGGTAAGTTTCGGTTTAAGTAATGAACTATAATGAAACCTTACTCACGCTTATCCATTAGATGCACATGATTACTTTTTCGTCCGCGAAACCCTCATTTCAGGGCAACACTGACTGGCCAACCTAGCACATATTCGTTCTATAAACGAACAACAAAATCTCAGCGTATCTACTATCATCTACTGTTCTGTTTTCCGCAGTTGCCGAGGGGAGCGAATAGCCCCGTCGCTATACTGAGCGCCGTCGCTGGACACAACCAGGCTTCGCACGCGTGAAACCGCAGCCCGCGCATCATACGCGCTATAGTTTTTATCATCCAACGGGTGAGGGTGCGAAGTTACGTCATCTGTTGTACCCTCGGAGCTGACAAGCACCGATAAGCCCCAGCGAGCGCAACGCCGCCACACGGCCGCGCGCTTGCTCCGGCAGCCTTCGGAGCAGCCTGGTTACGTTTGGCAAAGACGGTACATAGCCTTCATGTTTTATTTTACTGTGTCGAAGACCGGCGATAAAGAAAAAAAAAAGGTTGTATAGCTCAGTGGTAGAGCATTCGACTGCAGATCAAGAGGTCCCCGTTTTAAACCCGGGTGCCCTCTTCGCCCGATTACTCTTTTATTTCTGCTGGTGTGTTTTATGATGCATATAGGAGCGTTTGGCGAGGTTGCTCCCTGTCTCGGGGGTATATCTCAAGGATTCTGCCTCCGGCCACGCCAGTGAACGGACGCAGGATGCAGGGCTCCTCAGGAGCGGCTTCAGCGGCCATGTCAGGCCGCGGTAACAGGTGTTTTGCACCGGAAAATGAGTACGAGGTGATCCTGCCCAGCCTGCCAACGGGTCGTATTGTTTTTAATACTGTTTTTCTTCACGCCGACGTCCGTGCCCGACCATATCGTGTCGAAGATTTTCGCGACGCATTGGCCGATCTTAAGCTGCTCCCCGATGTAACCGCCTTGGGGGCGTATCGGATGAGCCACGTTTGGGCTGTGACCTTTGACAATGCGGAAGCTGTCAAGAAGATCCTCAGCGTTGGTGAACTGAAAGTGAAGGAGGGTCGTTGTTTGATTATTGACCCTGCAAACTAAGACGTCAGAATGAAGCTGCACTGGTTGTTTCCAGGTGTGCCTGACGAAGATGTGCGAAAGGCTTTTTCCTCGTATGGGAAAGTGACTGACATTAAGGCCGAGCATTGGCGTGTCTATGGAATGACCGACAAAGGTCCGACAACGCGCCTGGTGTCCCTGACATTGAAGCCAGGTGTCAATGTAGAAGACTTGCCGCATCAAGTTAGCGTCGCTGGTGAACTGGCTCTCGTCGTGGTACAAGGCAGGGCTCCCCTCTGCTGGCGCTGCCGTGGCAAGGGCCACATCCGACGCGAATGCCGGGTACCGAAGTGTGGGGCGTGCCACCGTTTTGGGCATGCGGAGAGCCAGTGTACGCGGACATTCGCCAGCGTCACCGGCAACGCTTCAGCCGAAGAAACATCCGAGCTGCTAATGGATGAGGTTGACGCAGAAGATGCAGCGAGAGAAAAGGGTGACAGCAGCATGGTGAAGCTAGTGTCTCGCCCAAAGTGTGATGAAGAGCTGAGCGGGAAGTTTGAGCCTGCTGATATCCCTCAGGAAAGTGCACCCAAAGAGAAGGCGAACAAGGCGGAAGACGCCAACAACCCTTTTGACGAAGCATCGAAGGGTGACGAAATCCGCCAGGAGGAGGCTATGGTCGTTGTAGCCGCCAGCAGCAGCCAGGCTGGAAAGCGACCGCGAGAAAAGAAAGCTGACGACGAGCAGACTCCGGAAGAAAGTGCCGATGAACCACCGACGAAAGCTCCTGGTGTTAGACGTGCGTCTTTCAAGCCGCGGCCGAACATTCCACCCGACCCGCGGCAGGCGGCCAAGCCACCGCCCCCGTAGTGCTTGCTACCTGGGAAATCTTGGAGGCTCCGTTTTTAAGCGGAGCGACAACGAACTGCTGGCAGACATCATTTTCAAGTTGCCCAGTCAACGCACCTGTAAACTGCTGTGAGTTGTGTGGAGTTTTTTGTAACTAGCCTTACTGTTTACAAAGGTAAACAATATGCGTGATCTTTTTCTCAATGAAAATGAATGCATTACAAAAAGTAGCGTTACGTATATCAACGTTGAACGTGAGAGGTCTAGCTTCAAAGCGCCGGCAATACCAATTTAGTCGTCATCTTCTTGAAAACGATATCGATATCGCAGCTATACAAGAAACCAAAGTTGAATCTCAAGAGCAAAGTGAGCGCATGTTGCAGCCTCTTCGATCGCGTTATAATATATGCGTGAGTCATGCAGTAGGTACATCTGGGGATGTTTTACTTTTAATTCGAAATTCTATTAACATTGAAGAAGAGTGTTTAAAGACAGACGCAAATGGTCGTCCGATATTATGTGATTTTTTGTGTTGCCAGATGAAATGGAGAATAATCTGTGTGTATGCCCCTAACAAGCCGCAAGAGCGTCGAGGTTTCTTTGAGGAACTTGTTCCTCATGTTAATTCTGTGGTCAACAAAGAAATCAGCGATCGTATCGAAATTCTATCTTCTGTGAGGCAAGGCTGCCCCTTGTCGCCCTTGCTGTTTGCTATATACCTTGAACCCATTTGCTTGAAAGTGCCTTACAATGAAAACATAAGAGGTTTCCGGCTAATGACATCCGAAGTGAAAGTGCTTGCATATGCTAATGATATTGCTATCATTTGTGAAAATAAAGAAAGTGTCAAGGAGGCTCTTGATGATGCCACTTCATACTGTCGATGCACTGGCAGTGTTATAAACTGGAACAAGTGCTTAGGTTTCTGGCATGGCATATAGGAAAGCACTCCGGCCTTATTTCACAATGTTCAATGGGAAGATATGCCTACAAAGTACCTTGGCGTGCCACTTCAGCACTACAGGGACACGACGCAGTATTTGCAAGCTGAAATCGAGCAAGTACGCTCGAAAACAACAAAATGGGGTGGCAGAGACTTTTCTATTTTTGCTCGCTAAACAGTGTGCAATATTTTCCTTGTCGCAAAAATATGGTATGTGCTCCAGGCGCTGTTCATGACTAGAATGTGTGTTCAGACGCTGCACAGAGTGTTAGCTGTGTTTGTGTGGGGTTCAACGTGCGAACGCACGAGCCACACGAACTTGTTTCGCTCAGTGTGCAGTGGGGGTTTGAGCCCTGTACATTTGTTGTTAAGGCAAATTGTGTCGAGGTTTACCTTTTTGCGAGACCAAAGGGATTGCTTTCTTCGTACTATGATCCACGTTCGGCTCAAAATATTCTACCCGAATTCGTGGTTTCTTCCTATCTGACACATGAAAGTAGTGTTCAGGGATATCTGCGCGAGGTCGTTGGAGCATTTCAGATATTGAAAGTACGATTTTCTATGCAATACCTGAGTAATATGAAACGGAGGAAGTTGTATGCGAACCTTATCGATATCATGTTACCAGTGCCCATTTACCGATCACTCTACGATGAGGGCCAGGGTGGTGACGTCCTTAAGGGGGCGAAAAAGATGGCCGTGCGGCCTTCGGTAAAAACTTTCTTTTTTCGCTTACATTGTGGCACACTGCCAGTTAAACCCTGGTTAGTGGAATAAAAGCTTTTTGTCCTGTGGACCACGGACTGCTTTGAAATCAGAAATCAGTGAAATCAGAAATACAGTGCATAAAACGCGTAAGCCAGGCTTCGGCAAACACGGATTAAAATTCTCTCAGCGACCCCAAAACATCAAGCAAGGTAATCCATTCTGGTGGATCAGGGAGTGCTCGGTAACACTCTCTTAGTGAAACGACACTTTCAACAAAATGCTCGCGAACAGGACGCACGACAAGATCAGCATGTTCAAATTGCATCCTCGTTTTCCATATTGAGTGCAGGCCCAGAAGCATAATCAAATCATATAGTATATCCTGTGATTTTTCTATCGACAAGAACCTTATTCAATATGGATCGAGTGGTAATTGTTTCTTAAGCGTGGCTGTAAAACATCCCAGTTAAATATTGGGTCCCAGCAGTCAAGAAAAACATGCTCTATTGTTTCAGGTTTTTTGCATAAAGAACAATTGGTAGTCCAAGGTACGAAGGTGCCTTTGCTATGAAGCCATGTCTTAACGGGTAGCGTGTTAGTGGGCAATTTAAAGAAAAACGTTTTGACTGAAGATATTACCGGCATTCTTTTAACTCTTTTAAGGACGTCTTGTCCGGGGCCTCCACGATATGGCAAACGGTACAATTTCTGCGGAAGCATGATGTCAGTGAGGTCTCTATAGAGTTTCTTCTTGCTGACATGTCAAAGTCGGCAATAAAGGAAAAAAAAAAGGGTATAGCTCAGTGGTAGAGCATTCGACAGCAGATCGAGAGGTCCCCGGTTCAAGCCCGGGTGCCCCCTTCGCCCGATTGCACTTTTGTTTTCTGCTCGCGTGTTCTATGATGCATATAGGAGCGTTTGGAGTGGTGGCGGTCTGTCTCGGGGGTATAGCTTGTTCTTCACTGCGACATCAATGGAAGGCCTTACAGGATAGAAGATTTCTGCCAACCGATGAAAGATGCCGGTGTCATCGAACAGGTAGGGGGTATCGGCGCATACCATGTGTCTCATATCTGGTTAGTCAACTTTCGAACAGAAGAGGCAAAGAAAAAGTTACTTGGCTTAGGGCACATCCTTGTTAAAGGAAAAACGTGCGTGCTTTTTGACCCCGAAAGGCAAGAAGTAAAACTTAAAGTGCACTGGTGCGCGTTCAACGTCAGCAACGATAAGTTGAAACGCACCTTTGCTGTATACGGCGAAGTGAAAGAACTGTCTGGCGACAAATGGAAGACCGGCGGTTTTCAAAACGCTGACTCGACCACCCGAGTTGTTCGGCTGATACTTCGTGAAGGTGAGAGCCTGGATCGCATAACACATCAGATGCGTATCGGGAACGCCACCGTTTTAGTCGTCGTCCCAGGGCGGCCGCCGATATGCCTGCGCTGCCACAAGACTGGCCACATCCGGCGTGACTGCAGTGTTCCCAAATGCAATTAGTGTCATGCTTTTGGGCACGAAGAGGCGGAATGCATGAGATCGTATGCGCGAGCTGCTGGAAAAGGAGCGTTCGGCGATAACAGTGATCTGCACATGGATGAGGATGAAGCGGAAAAGGCAGCCTCGAACGCAGCGGTTGATAAACAAACGGACGCAGTGCAGAGCAATGGAGAGGGATGCGCTGAAGATACTCCTGCATCAAAGCTTAGTCCACCAGAGTCGGATACCACGAGCAGTACTACCGGTTCGCCGCAAGTTGCCCTGAGCTCTACTGGCAAAGGCAGTATGACAGCTATGGACTTTGATTTGGCGACGGCTAAACGGCGTCATCATGAAGTGACTAGAGAGAGCCAGGAGCAGCGACTGCGGCGTCTCGAACGTCAGTGGTGCGTCGCCGATGTGAAGAAGCAGCGCCTCACGAGAGGGACACGATCGTCGTCGCTTTCTCGCGGCGACAACCCGGAATCTTAAATAATGGCGGGACGGCACTACATGGCGCGGCGCTGTGCGCGCAAAGGTAAGCGCCATACTGGCGTCTTGGTCTTGCTAAGCGATGGCGTCGTTTGAAAGGAGCATTCTAGTAGTAACGCTCAATACCAGGGGTCTGTCCCCCAGAAGGAGGCAAAACCAACTGTTGCGACTAGTTACAGAGCAGGAACTAGATATCGTAGCGGTGCAGGAGACCAAAATTGAGAGTCAAGACCAGACCGACAGTATGGTGCGCCCTTTCAGCAGTCGATATGATGTTTGCGTGTGTCATGCGGTAGGGACTTCGGTAGGTTGTACGCTTTTGATTCGCCAATCGTTGGGTGCGGTTGTGGAAAGCGTTGTGACCACTGATGGCGGTCGTTGGATTATCTGTGACATCACATTAGCTGGTTGGAAGTGGCGCATTATCTGTATTTACGTGCACACTAATTCAGATGAGAGGCGAAAACGTTTTGAGAATATCGGCTATTACTGTGACACAGAACGTATGGTCGTTTTAATTGGTGATTTCAACTTCGTATGCGCGGCCCGAGACAAGACTAGTACTACGCCTTTCCGAGATGCGAGTACTGCCTGTCTGAGTGACATAATTGAGCAATGCCATCTTGATGATGTGGGCGATTGCATCAGAAACGCTACTGGAGCGCTTTTCACTCATTTCCAGGGAAGAAGCCACGCACGCTTGGATAGGGCATACGTATCTCTCGAACTAATGCCATATATACTGCTGTGAATACCACGTACAGCCAGTGCCGTTTAGTGACCACTGTCTTGTTGTCTTTGGGATCGGAAAAAGAAATGGAAAACGAAACAAATTTGTATGGGAAAATTGGAAACTTAATGAGAGGCTTCTGAAAGACGATAGTTTTGTGGGACAAGTAGTGTAAGCTTTAAATGAGATGCAAATCGCCAGCAATGAATCTCAAGGGCAAAAATGGGAAAGATTTAAACAAGAAATAAAGATGAATGCGATTGAACGATCGTGTAGTATAAAACAGAAAGAAAAGGTAAAAAAAAAAGGCGCTTAGAAACGACCTCACGTTTCTACTGACGCATGAGTGCAAGCAGCCGGGCTCGTGCATGGAAGAAATCCGCTCCGTCAAGCAGAAATTGGAGGCAATAGATATGAAGAGGTATCAAGGTGCGATGGTGGGGGCGAAGGCAGAGCGCCTGTTAGCGGGCGAAATGCCCACTAAACGTGCTCTTGGATTAGAAAAGCAGCACGCCAGCAAGAATCACATATCAAAAATAGAATGGAAAGGTGTACTCTATTCAGATAAATCGAATATAGAGCGGGCCTTTTATGAATACTGCACAGGACATTTTAGTCACACAGAAGGTAAAGTCGAACAGTTCAAGTCTAGTTTGCTTTCGCTTATGCCTAGACTGGATGACGAAACAAAAAAAAAAGTTCAGAGCTGCCAATCTCCGAAGGAGAAGTAAATAAAGCAATAGAAGACTTCAACCCTGGAAAATCTCCAGGACCAGATGGGCTTGCAGCCGCCCTTTAAAAAAGAATTCAAAGATGATTTCGCCCCAGTTTTGACTACATTATTTAATGAGGTCTATGACAAAGATATGCTTCCCCCGTCTTTTCTAACAGCCCATACAATTTTAATACCAAAAAACGTTGACGAAGCCAAGCTTCAACAAGTTATCGCTTAAAGACCAATATCCCTTACGAACGCAGATTATAAGATCTTCATGAAAATTCTTGCTAAAAGGATTCAAACTGTAATGGAAGAATTAGTAGGACCGCATCAGACCTGCGGCATTAAAGGCCGAACCATATATGCTAATATCCACAAGGCACGGTCTGTGCTGGAGTGTTGCGACGCCTTGCATGAGAGTGTTGCCATGCTCCAGCTTTACCTAGAGAAAGCTTTCGACAAGGTGCCGCATGTCTTGTTATCAATTTTAGAACATGCAAATGTGGGCTCAGTTATTTGCAAAGGAGTCGCAATGGCGTACAGTGAGTGCACGACGCGCCTGATAGTAAATAAGAAGGTGGGTGAGGGCATCAAAGTGCAACGCTCTGTGCGTCAAGGCTGCCCCCTGTCGCCATTGCTTTGCTGCTTGTATATTGAACCATTTTAACGCGGTAGCGTTAAGGAGCTCGTGTCGCAGAAAAGCCGGTGTCGTCGGCGTCCAGTGAGCGACAAATCCCGGCATGCACTTCATAAATAAACATGCACTTCATAAATAAAAAGCAAGTTCCAAGATGGGCTTGGTGGGAATCGAACCAGGGTCTCCAGAGTGTGAGACAGAGACGCTACCACTCAGAAGTGGAGCACGCTATCGACAGTTTAAATGCCGGTAAATCGCCGGGACCGGATGGGTTCAGCGCAGGTTTTTACAAAGAATTTAAGTACGAAATCACACCTATTTTGAACGCAATTTATAACGATCCCTACACATCAAATGCCCTGCCTCCGTCATATGGGTCATCCCACACCGTACTCATTCCTAAAACTGATGAAATAGACAAATTACGCCTGGTAACATCTTACAGACCCATAGCACTTACAAACGTTGAATATAAAATTTTTATGAAGGTTTTGGCCCGAAGGTTGCAAACGGTTATTAAGGATATAGTAGGACCACACCAAACGTGTGGGATAAAAGGGAAGTCAATAGTGACCAACATTCAAAAGGCGCGAAGTGTCCTTGAGTGTTGTGATGACTGGGATGGTCGGGTCGCCATGCTTCAGATCGACCTCGAAAAAGCATTCGACTGCGTCGATCACGAAATTTTGTTTTCCCTTTTAGAACATGTGAATGTTGGTTCAGTTATATGTAAGGGTGTGGCCCTGGCGTACCGTAACTGCACGACGAGAGTGATTATTAATAAGAGTCTGGGAGCCCCCATTCGACTGCAGCGTTCGGTGCGACAGGGCTGTCCCCTCAGTCCTCTTTTGTTTTGCATTTATATTGAAACATTGTGCATGAAACTTATGAATAATGTCAACATTAGTGCGTTTAGGTTACAAGCAGCCGAAGTGAAGCTGCTCGCGTATGCAGACGACATCGTTATTTTTACGGTTGACCAGGAGAGTATCACCGAGGCTGTCAAATGTATCCGTGAGTTCTCTCAAGTTACCGGTAGCGGGGTGAACTGGGCCAAGTGCCTTGGGCTCTGGCATGGACAGTGGCCGTCGAAACCAGATCGCTTTGCCAATGTTACGTGGACAGACATACCGACCAAGTACTTGGGCGTCGAGCTGGGTGCCTACCGCGAAAGCGAGCATTATTGGAAAGGGCAAATGACCGAACTACGGGAGAGAGCCGAGAAGTGGAAAGGCGCAAACATGTCGATTTTTGCCAGAGCTACTGTATGCAATCTTTTTTTTATCAGCAAACTTTGGTACGCAATGCAAGTTTTGAGTTGTTCGCGCGTAAACGTACAGAAGTTACACAGGATTTTCGCCCTTTTTGTTTGGGCAGGTAAATGGGAACGCTGCAGCAGGACGAATTTGTTCCGTCGGGTAAAAGACGGCGGTTTGGGTCTCGGCCATCTGTTTTTACGGCAGGTGGTCAACCGGTTTTTGTTTTTTCGGGATGCTTCGGACCCTTTCTTACGCACCATCTGCCAAGTTAGGCTACGGCGCCTACTGCCGGAGTTTGTTGTCTCCACCGAAGAAGCTACGGGTAGGATTTTTGGTTATTACAGGGAGGTCGTCGCTAGTGTAAGACTTCTTTCAGTGCGTTTTTCTAATGAATATTTGTCCACTGTAAAACGAAAAAAGCTGTATCGCGATTTATGTGACATTGTTTTGCCACAACCCTTGTACAGAACCTTATACAGTGGAGGTCCGGGCAGAGATGTCTTGAAGAGAGTAAAGAAAATGCAGGTGTCGCCAGGAGCTAAGACATTTTTCTTTAAATTACACACCGGAACATTATCAGTAAAGAAGTTTTTGGAGGAAAGGGATTTTTTTTTACCGTGGGGGGCGCACTGTTTAATCTGCAAGCAGCCGGAAACAATAGACCATGTTTTTTTGCATTGTTGGGAAGGGGTTTATTTCTGGGATGTTTTGCAACGTACGATAAAGAAAGAATTTCCACTAGACTCCCACGGCATCCGGTATTTAAGCATTGATAATGAAGATGGCGTTCCGTATGATTTAATCATGCTCATGGGCCTCCACTCTATATGGCGCTCCAGAATGGCGGGTTATCACTGCGACAGGGATGCTCGACCCGCTAGAATATACTTTCGGGAAAGTGTGAATTGGTTTATTGCCATACAAAAAGTGGCTGCTGAACCTCCCGAATGGCTCTCAAGGGTAGAGCCTTTGCTGTCGTTGCGGGAGTTTTAATGTACTGAGACGAAGCCAGCCTGACATTGGCTGATGATGACCTTCCAATATGTACTTTGTTTTGTGTTATTCGTGTTGTGTTCTTGTGAAATGGTATGATCCAAAGCCAGGAAATAAAGAAAAAAAACTCAGCCACGAGTTCGATGCTTGAAAGCGGTACAAAAGCGCTTCTAGTGAATGCGGTGTTGCCTTAGAAACATGCCGTAGAACATTATACTGCAGTGTATATCGGTAATTATGAGCATGTTACTTACAGAAGTCGCAGTTACACGAGTAGCGAAGTACGTTTCCGCTACATTTCTTCTGCGCTCTGCGCACATGCAGAGCCATCTTGCGGCAAACACAGAAGAACCCCTCCTCGCAATGTGCGGCGCTGCCCCCCGACACGTGGCGCGCCACTCACCCCTGACGTTTCACCGTGCACCCTCACAGGTTGTAGAATCAAGCGTCTTTCCTTTCTTTAGATCACTATCTTCGCTCACCCGCTTCTCCCCTTCGGGCCGCGCGGGTACCGGTGCGAGGATGCCCCAATACCCTTGCGTTTAGTAAGTTTTCTCGACGAGGTGCAATAACGCTATCGAGTTCCAGTCTTGAAGGCGAAGCTTAAGCGTCCTCCAAATTTTTTTGTCTGAGCATCATAGAGAGCAGCAGTATCCGAGGGTTTCGTTTGCATGCAGCAGAGGTCCGCATACTTGCGTATGCCGATGACATTGCCGTCTTCTGTACAGACTACGAAAACATTCGCAGTGTTGTCAAATTGGTGAAGGACTTTTGTTCTTTTAGTGGTAGTGCGGTGAACTGGAATAAGTGTCTGGGTTTCTGGCATGGAGAGTGGCACACAACCCCTGCGAATTTCGTGAACATGCCTTGGGTAACAACCCCAGTGAAGTATTTAGGAGCGCCACTGGAAAACTACCGATACAGTGAGTCATATTGGAACCAGCAGGTTTTAGAAGTACGTGAGAAGGCCGGACAACTCAGGACAACCTTAGACTGCAATCAAGCAAAGGATCATGCAGGGTTTCGGAAACGGTACTCTACAATCGATCATATCCATACCATCAATCAGGTGATAGAAAAATGCTCGGAATATAACCAGCCCTTATACATAGCATTCATTGATTACGAAAAAACATTTGACTCAGTTGAAACCTCGGCTGTGATGCAGGCATTGCGAAATCAGGGGGTAGACGAGCCGTATGTGAAAGTGCTGGAAGATATATATAGTGGCTGCACAGCAACCATAGTTCTGCATAAAGAAAGTAACAAAATTTCCATAAAGAAAGGTGTTAGGCAAGGAGACACAATCTCCCCAGTACTATTCACAGCTTGTTTAGAGGAAGTATTCAGAGACTTGGAATGGGAGCAGTTAGGGATAAGGGTAGATGGAGAATACCTCAGTAATCTGCGATTTGCTGATGACATTGCCTTGCTAAGCAACTCGGGGGATGAAATGCAAATAATGATTGATGACCTAGACAGAAAAAGTAGAAAGGTAGGCTTGAAAATCAATATGCAGAAGACTAAGGTAATGTTCAACAGCCTCGGGAAGGAACAGCTGTTTACATTAGGTAGCGAAATACTGGAAATAGTAGGCAAATATGTCTACTTTTGACAGGTAGTAACCGCAGATCCGGACCATGAAAAGGAAATAACAAGAAGAATAAGATTGGGATGGAGCGCATTTGGCAAGCACTCGCAGATTATGACTAGTAGCTTACCGGTATCGCTCAAGAGGAAAGTGTACAACAGTTGCATCTTGCCTGTA
Source organism: Amblyomma maculatum (assembly GCF_055883805.1). Classification (NCBI taxonomy): domain Eukaryota; kingdom Metazoa; phylum Arthropoda; class Arachnida; order Ixodida; family Ixodidae; genus Amblyomma; species Amblyomma maculatum. Next base: position 137,134,668 of record NC_139344.1, read on the forward strand.
CTCACCTATGTGCTGAAACGTGGAGGCTAACCAAAAGAGTTCTACTTAAGTTGAGGACAACCCAGAGGGCTATGGAACGAAAAATGGTAGGGGTAACATTAAGAGATAGAAAGCGTGCAGAAAGGGTCAGAGAAATAACTCAAGTTACCGACATTCTAGTGGAAATTAAGAAGACGAAATGGACATGGGCAGGACATGTAGTGCGAAGAGAGGATAACCGATGGTCGCTGAGGGTAACAAACTGGATTCCAAGGGAAGGGAAGCGTAGCAGGGGGCGGCAGAAAGTTAGGTGGGCGGATGAGATTAAGAAGTTCGCAGGGGACAAGTGGATGCAGCTAGCACAGAGCCGGGTTAAGTGGAGAAATATGGGAGAGGCCTTCGCCCTGCAGTGGTTATAATCAGGCTGCTGCTGCTGCTGCTGCTGCTGATGATGATGAGAAGGCCGACAGACTAAAAGGATTCGGTTGGTCTATGTTTGCACGTGCTACGATTTGTAATTTATTTCTTGTTGCCAAGATATGGTACGTGTTAAAAGTACTGCATTGTTCTCGTGCGAATGTGCAGAGATTTCACCATGTGTTCGCCATGTTTGTGTGGGGAAGTACTTGGGAGCGTACCCGCCGAACCAGCTTGTTTCATCGCGTCCGCTCGGGAGGAGTTGGTTTGGCGCATTTGTATTTGCGCCAAGTGGTTAACCGTTTTATGTTCTTTCGTGATACAAAGGACCCATTTTTACGAACTGTGTGTCAGATTAGATTGAACAGAGTGCTACCAAATTTTGTTGCAAGTTCGGCGAGCATGCAAGGGAGGATTTTCGGAATCCTTAAAGAAGTGTACATGCCATGCCGTGTATTGCAAGCCCGTTTTTCGTTTGAATATTTATCAACTGTGACCAGAAAGAAACTTTATAAGGACTTGTGCGATGTCTTTCTCCCGATCGCATTGTACAGATCGTTGTACTGTGCAGGTCCATGGAAGTCAGTCCTTAAACGAGTAAAAAATATGGCTGTACCAGGGGGAACAAAAACTTTCTTTTTCAAACTCCATAGCAATACACTAGAAGTTAAGACTTATTAGGAAATTAAAGGTTTTTTTGTACCTTGGGGAAATCACTGCTTCATAGGCCGCAAACCGGAAACTATCGAACACGTTTTCTTAAACTGTTGGGAAGCCTTTTTCTTCTGGGACATTCTACAACGAACAATTAAAAAAGACCTACCCATGGATGCTTTCGGAATTCGAGTTTTACCTATTGAAGATGGGCTACCGCTGGACATGATCATGTTATTGGGCCTGCACAGTATCTGGCGATCCAGAATGGCTTTCAGGCATGCAGACGTTGATGCGACGAAAATACGGCCGTATTTTCTCTAAACTGTTGCGAGTGTTATTGAAGTTTTTAAGACACAAGACGAAGTGGCTGTGTGGCTTCCGTGAATGGAAGTGTTGCTGCAAATGACTGATTTGTAATGGATCACGCAGCCCAAATCGCGTGGTTTTAACCCATGTATTGTACTTGTCGCGTAATATTCACCTCTCTCTGTGTGTGTATGTTTGTGATGTTCTATATGTGTAAAATCTGATAATGAATTTGGCAATAAAGAAAAAAAAAAGGGGGTATAGTTCAGTGGTAGAGCATTCGACTGCAGATCGAGAGGTCCCCGATTCAAACCCGGGTGCCCCCTTCGCCCGATTGCACTTTTTTCTGCCCGCGTGTTTTATGACGCATATAGGAGCGTTTGGAGTGGTTGAGATCTGTCTCGGGGGTATGGCTCAGTGGTAGAGCATTCGACTGCAGATCGAGAGGTCCCCGGTTCAAACCCGGGTGCCCCCTTCGCCCGATTGCACTTTTTTTCTGCTCGCGTGTTTTATGATGCATATAGGAGGAGCGCTTGGAGTGGTTGCGGTCTCTCTCCTTCTTCTGTTTTCTCCTGTCAACTGCTTGTAACCTGTTTCTTGTAGCAAAAATTTATTATGTTCTGCAAGTCACGTGTGCTTCGAGAGGGAGCATATATGCTGCACTCGAACACTCTACAAGTCAAAACCTGGCTTCCGAAAAAGGAATCTATGTCCCTTGGACGACAAACTGCCAGCTTTGCAAGAAGCCAGAGACAATAGAACACATATTCTTAGACTGCTGGGATGCAGTATTTCATTGGGACGTGCTACAAAGAACAATTAAAAAAGAGCTGCCACTAAACCCTTATGGCATCCGGTTTTACCGGTGGAGAACGAAGACGTACCCTATGATTTAATAATGCTTCTAGGCCTCCACAGCTTGTGCAAAACACGAATGCAAGTAAGGCATGAAGATATTAACATTCGCAGTGTACGTGAAAATTTTGTTGAAAATGCTGTTTATCTACCGGAATGTATCTGCGCGCTCCCTAACCCACCACAGTGGGCAGAAGATCTGGATGACCTGGTAAAATTGAAGAAATTTTAACCTCACACGCGTTAGCTCAAGGACAGCTGAAGTGTTTTATTCAGTGTGACCATTTGTTGTTCATGTATACTTCGGAAATAAATAAAAACAAAGCTACATAGGGTGTTCGCAGTATTTATATGGAGGTCGACATGGGAGCGCACAAGCCGCACGAACCTTTTCGTACAGTAAAAGGGGGCGGACTGGGTTTAGCTCACTTGTTCTTGAAACAAGTGGTTTCGGGGTTTCTGTTCGTGCGAGACCAAGAGGATGCTTTTTTAAGGAGTGTGATTCAAACTCGATTGTGTGATCATGTGCCATCTTTTGTTGTGTCTTCAACTCGAGTTAAGGGATCAAGTGTGCGCGGATTTCTTCGAGAGGTTATTGGGTCCTTTCAATTTCTCCAAGCACGAGTTCCAGTAAAATACCTGGGTGACGTAACCCGAAGGCAATTGTACAAGGATGTTGTTGATGTATGCATGCCACAGCCAGTGTATCGCTTGATGTATTCAAAAGGTAAAGGAAAAGATGTATTGAAGAGAGTAAAGCGGATGCCAGTTCGACCTTCGGTAAGAAGCTTCTTTTTTCAAGTACACACTGCACTTCTACCAGTGAAACCGTGGCTCGAGCAGAAACGTATTTTTGTTCCGTGGACAGTAAACCGTTTCCATTGTAGAAGACCAGAGACAATTGATCATATTTTTCTTGAGTGTTCTGATGGCATCCGCTTTCTCCCTACATCAAACGATGAAGGGTGCCGCATGATATGATAATGGTACTATGCATGCCCGGCATATTGGCACTCGGATGGCGGTACATCACGCAGATTGCAACCCCAGTCCCACCAGAGAGTACTTTATGGAAAGTGTACTGTACATTCGTGAAGTATGTAAATCGAGCACAGACCCACCAGAATGGTTGCCGGTGTTAGATGACCTTGTTAACTTGAAGCGTTTTTAAACACATGTGCTAGCCAAAGGTTGGCAAGCGCTTTTAATTACGATTGTGTGTATATGTAAACATGTATTGTATTGGCCGCAGATCAGGCAATAAAGAAAAAAAAAAGTATAGCTCAGTGGTCGAGCATTGGACTGCAGATCGAGAGGTCCCCGATTCAATCCCGGGTGCCCCCTTCGCCCGATTGCACTTTTTTCTGCTCGCGTGTTTTATGATGCATATAGGAGCGCTTGGAGTGGTTGCGGTCTGTCTCGGGGGTATAGCTCAGCGGATTCTGCTTCCGGCCACGCCAGTGAACGGACGCAGGATGCAGGGCTCCTCAGGAGCGGCTTCAGCGGCCATGTCAGGCCGCGGTAACAGGACTGCTAAACAGGAAACTACTTACCAGGTTGTTTTGCCTGCACTGCCAACAGGTCGGTTTGTTTCGAATACCGTTTTTTTGCACGCCGATATCAGGGCCGCCCGTACCGGGTGGAAGATTTCCGGGATGCTTTAGCACAACACTCGCTAATCCCCGATGTTATCGCAATGGGGGCGTATCGGATGAGCCACGTCTGGGCCGTCACTCTCAAGGATAGAGAAGTGGTGACTAAGATTGTTAGTGTAGGGGAGCTTACTGTGAAGAACGGCCGCTGCTTTGTGATTGATCCGACGAACCAGGACGTGCGACTCAAACTTCACTGGCTGCTGCACAACGTGCCAGACGAGGATGTTCGTGCTGCCTTTGCGCCGTACGGAAAGGTGTCGGAAGTTACCCGGGAGCGCTGGCGTGTTAAAGGTACGTTTGAAAAGGGCTCTACTACTAGGCTCGTCACGCTGAAGCTGAAAGCTGGCATGAAGCTGGATGACCTGCCGCATCAGTTGAATGTTAGCGGTGAGCTGGCGCTCGTCATTGTGCCAGGCAGACCCCCGTTGTGCCTACGCTGCCGGAGTACGGGCCACATCCGCAAAGAGTGCCCTGTTCCTCGCTGCGGAACCTGTCGACGATTCGGGCATGAAGACAGCCAGTGTGCTCGTACCTACGCTAGCATCGCCGGACCTGGGACCAGCAAAGACTCTTCCGAGTTAATTATGGACGAGGCGGATGCAGAGGAGGCCTCTGACATTAGAGGTCAGTCAACAAAACAGGACGCGCCTTCCATGACGGTTTTAACAAAGAATAAGGTGAATGTCTCAAGAGAAAAGAAAAGAATGGAACTAGGCATGTCTTGAACGTTCCATCCCAGGACCATGAAAACGCGTCAAAGGAAGCTTCTGAAGACGTAATGAAGTTTTCTGACGCTGAGGAGGATCTCAGTACTGAGCCTCCCTGTACTGATGCCATGGAAGTTGGGCCGGAGACAGCAGCCCTAATTGCCGCGAAACGTCCGCACGAGGAAAGCGTCGAGGAGACTCAGCTGCCAGGCGGTGTTCGTGGTGAGCCGCCGCCGAAATCTGCGGGCATCCGGAGAGCAACTTTGAGACCGAAGCCGAACTTCTCGGCTGAAACGCGGCAGGCGGGGAAACCGCCTCCGTAGTTTTGTGGTGTCCTGAACGTTTTGTGGGTCGGCTGCCTACCGACCAGCGTCAGGAACCTTCTGCAACCAAGCGGTGCTTGTTTTAGAAAAAAAAACGAAAGACGGTGCTTGGACTTCGTTTGAATGCAGCCCGACGTTCTGCTGGGAGGACATTACATACACACATACGCCGCTGTTCTTCAGAAGCGGAGGCCACGCTACCATGAAGGTAGGCACCATGCTGGTACGAGCATCTCTTTCTAATACATGACTCTTAAGCTTAATTCGCCGTTACACGTAGCTACTTTGAATGTCAGAGGACTGGGAGCGAGAAGGCGACAATGCCAGCTCAGTCGCCTCCTTTTGGATAATGATATAGATATAGCAACTCTGCAAGAGTCAAAGATTGAGAGCCAATATAGCACTGACCCTATGGTGGCTTCTGTTTAAGCAAACTTTTATGTGTGTGTATGCCATTCTGTTGGTCTATCGGGTGGATGCCTTTTATTTATACGTAACACACTGGGAGTAAGCGTAGAGTCCGTTTTTGCCTGTCCAAGCGGTCGGCTTTTGGTTACCGATTTTACCTACTCTAATTTATGCTCGCGTGTTGTGTGTGTGCATGCTCCCAATTCAGGATGTGAGCGTGAATTGTTTTTTGAGTCTATTGAGTTGTGGTTGATGGTCGACAAAATATTGCTTGTACTTGGTGACTACAACTATGTGTGCGCAGCTGTGGACCGAGCGGCCAAGTGTAAACCTCGAAGAGACAGAAGCTCCGAGCTGTTGAATGCACTTGTGCATGAGTATAGCCTTGAGGATGTTGGTAGTGTGTTCTCCACTGGAAACCAGCCAGAGTTCACGCACTTTCAGCGAGATAGCCATGCTAGATTGGACAGGGTGTATGCCTCGGTAGATCTTGTCTCCCTAAGTACTGCATATGAGGTCAAACCTCTGTCTTTCAGCGATCATTTTCTCGTGAGTGCAGTGTTCGGTAGGGCAGGAAAGATATCGCGCTTTAACTGGTACTTATGGAAACTGAATGCCAAACTTCTTGCCGATGAAGAGTTCCTTACTGAAGTTAAGACCGAGTTTGAAAATCGTCTTGCTATGCGACCAGTAAGTTTTGCAGCGGAATGGGACAGCTTCAAAGAGTGGGTCAAATTGAAAGCCACAGAAAAGAGTAATAAGGTGCGGTACAAAGAGAAAGAAAAAGAAAAAGAACTGAATGAACAACTTGATTTTTTTTAGCATGGAGAGTACTGTGCCAGGGAATTTCGCCAGTAAAATACGAGAGCTTAAAAGTGAGCTGGAAACAATCCACAGCGAAAGATACACAGCGGCTGTCATACGTTCAAGGGCTGAAAAACTTTGGGCTGGAGAAGTGCCGACAAAACGAGCCCTAGCAGACGAGAAAAGATACGCCTGCCAGAAAGAAATTAGGAGTATAAGGTATGGCGGCCATATCACAGAAGATGCTAAAGATATTCAGCATGCGGTAGCAGAGCACTTCGAAGAACTGCTTAGCGCTAAGCTTGAGACTGTAGGCGGCTTTCAAACAGACTTTCTAAGACTGATGCCTGCACTGGATGACGAAAGTAAAGCGCGCCTAGAAACACCGATAACGTTACAGGAGATAGAATCTGCAATAGATGACCTGACACCTGGGAAAGCCCCTGGGCCCGATGGTCTAAGCGCTGTCTTCTGTAAAACGTTTCAGCACTATGCGGCTCAGTTTATGCTCGATGTAATCACTGAAGCTTATGAACGTAATACTGTTCCATTGTCTTTTTCTACATCTCACATTCTGCTAATACCCAAGGCAGATGATCCGGAGAAACGACTGTTGGTGGGGTCATATCGACCGATTAGCCTCATCAATGTTGACTACAAGGTGTACATGAAGGTTTTAGCAAAAAGACTGCAAAGCGTAATAAAAAAACTGGTTGGGTCTCTTCAAACGTGCGGCATCAAGGGTCGATCCATTGCCACGAATATACATGTCGCAAGAACCGTACTAGAATGTCTTGATGCACTCGGGGGTCAGATAGCCATGATGCAATTAGATTTGGCGAAAGCCTTTGACCGTGTTTCTCACGAAATTCTTTTTTCCATTTTGGAGCATTCTAACCTTGGTGAAGTCATAGTGGAGGGTGTTAAAATGACTTATGCAAACTGCACGACCCGTATTATAGTGAATGGTGAACTGACTGACAGCATTGCAGTACGGTCATCAGTAAGGCAGGGCTGCCCGCTCACACCCCTGCTTTTTGCACTGTATTTAGAGCCACTTTGCTTGGCTATCATCGATAGCGATCGCATTTTAGGATTCAAGCTGCAATCAGCACACGTGAAAATGCTAGCATACGCTGATGACATTGCAGTCTTTTGTGCAGCGAGAAAGAGCATCTGTGAAGTCACGGGTGTCGTTCAAACATTTTGTGATCAAACCGGATGTCAGATCAATTGGGAGAAAAGCTCTGGGTTTTGGCACGGGGATTGGGACGTGGCACCTGATTTCTTTTGTAAGCTGCGATGGTCTGCTCTCCCAACGCCTTATCTAGGAGTGCCTTTAGATTGTTATCGAGATCCCAACGTTCGGTGGATGGAAGAAACATCCAGAGCGAAAGAAAAAGCGGATGCGTGGCAAGGAAGGCAACTCTCAATGTTTTAGCGCGCTTCTATTTGCAATGTTTTTCTTATTTCGAGGCTGTGGTACCTCATAAATGTGATGTGTGTCTCACTAACCTCAATTCAGAAAATGCACCGCGCTTTTTGATTTTTTTGGGGGGCATCCACATGGGAAAAAACCGCCCGGACGAATTTGTTTATTTCTGTTAAAAGGGCGGGCTCGGCCTTGTACATTTGTTCTTGCGTCAGGTGGTTTCGCGATTTATATTCATGCGTGATCAAAAAGATACCGGTCTAAGAACTGTGATGCAAGTGCGATTGCAGAGGCTACTCCCTGAATGGATTGTGTCATGTGACTGGCTACTTGCGCGAGGTTGTTTTTTGTGCAAGTTGCTGGAAGTGCGGTTTTCTTTTGATTACCTTTAGAATGTTCCCCCAAAAGTACTGTATAAAGACCTCATTGACATGATGCTGCCGGTGCCTTTTTACCGGACATTAGACTGTGGAGGCCCAGGGCAGGATGTTTTGAAAAGAGTTAAGAAGATGCCCGTGAGGCCATCTGCTAAAACGTTCCTCTTTAAACTTCACTCTAATACGCTCCGTGTTAAAACCTGGCTGAATGATAAAGGTATCTTCGTCCCATGGACAACAAATTGCCTGTAGTGCAAAAAACCGGAAACAATTGAACTCGTTTTCTTACAGTGTTGGGATGCTGTCTTTCTACGGGATGTCCTCCAAAGGACAATTGAAAAGGAACTTCCATTAACTCCTTACGCTATATGATTCCTACCAGTGCAGAACGATGATGCACCTTATGATTTATTTATGCTTCTTGGCATCCATAGTTTGTGAAAAACACGAATGCAGGTGCGTCATGCAGATATGGACACACGATCTGCGCGTGAAAACTTCATTGAAAGTGCGGTGTATATACGCGAAACGTTCAGGATGCAGCAGGATCCACCACAATGGCATTGCCTGTTTGATGATCTGGTGCACTTGAAAAGACTTTAGCCACGTACGCGTTAGCTCGAGTGCAGTTGACGTGTTTTATCATGTGTATTTTTGTTTTGTGTTTTACGGCAATAAAGAAAAAAAAAGAAACGTATAGCTCAGTGCGCGTGTCCTGTGTCTTCTTCTCTTGTATGTGTCTTCCCGTGCGCTTTATCTTCAGTCAAGTTACAATGCACCATCTAGCCCAAGTTTTGTTATAGCTCAGTGGTAGAGCATTCGACTGCAGATCGAGAGGTCCCCGATTCAAACCCGGGTGCCCCCTTCGTCCGATTGCAGTTTTGTTTTTTGCTCGCGTGTTTTATGATACATATAGGAGCGCTTGGAGTAGTTGCGGCCTGTCTCGGGGGTATAGCTCAGTGGGTCCACTTCCGGCCACCGAGCGTGACGGACGTGCTATCATGTGCTCCGCCGGAGCGGTGTTAGCGGCTCAGCCAAGCCGCGGAAACAGGATTGATGTTCATGATAACGAGGAATACGAAGTGATGCTGCCCCACCTACCTACGAGTTGTATCGTTTTGAACACAGTATTTTTGCACGGCGACGTTCGGGCGCGGCCGTATAGGGTCGAGGACTACAGGGATGCCCTTGCCCGTTTGGATTTGCTCTCTGAGGTTGTAGCCCTGGGAGCATTCCAAATGAATCACGTATGGGCGGTTACGTTTAGGAGTTTAGAGGCCACACAGAAAGTGCTCGCGGCGGAAAGCATTACCGTCAAGGAACGTCGGTGCATCGTTATCGACCCCAACAAGCAGGAAGTCTGAGTCAAGGTGCACTGGGTTCTCCAGAATATGACTGACGAAGATGTGCGGGTGGCCTTCCGACCATATGGTGAAGTGACGGAAACGTCGAAAGAGAGGTGGCGTGTTCAAGGCGTCACCGAAAAGGGGTCCACAACTAGAACGTTGAGCCTAAAACTGAAAACAGGTGTCACAGCAGAAGACATTCCCCACCAAATTCGTATCGCAGGTGAGCCAGCTCTTTTAGTAGTCACAGGGAGGCCCCCCCTTTGCCTGCGATGTCAAGGGAAAGGCCACATTCGTCGCGACTGTCGAGTGCCTAGGTGCTCGCTTTGTCGGAGATTTGGGCATGATGAGAGCCAGTGTGTTCCTACGTACGCCAGCATGACGGACCCGGCTAGGAACAGTGAGCTGGCGGAACATGTCATGGATGAGGTGGAGGCTGAGGAAGCGTCAAAGGAAGCAGGGGTTTTGCCATCTGCTGAGGCAAAAGACCTGCAACCTTCAAGCGGTGAGCACACAGTGGCGACGACGGCCTCGCAGCATGAACTGCCTCAACTCGAACAGGAGCAGAAGAAAAATCAGGAGAAGACGCCTACTGTCGAAATGGAGGATACCTCAAGGAACGAACCAAGCACCCTACAAAATGTCAAAGATGCAACTATGGAAGACACCGCTGTTTCGGCCACAAAACGCTCTCATCTTCAAGCGGTACAAGGCGACCAGCTAAGTGACGGTGCAGCAGTGGAGGAGCCACCCACCAAAGCGACACCGACGAGGCGAGCGCCATTTAAACCAAGGCCAACTATTCCGCCTGATAGAAGAACAGCAGAAGCGACGCCAAAATAGCGCGGCTTCTGTGGTAACTTTGTCCTTTTCGGATGCCGGAGCAACGTGCGCGACACACTTGACTACGCATGGAGGACGATCCAGAAGAAGCGCATCGATCCTCGAGTAAAGGCTGGCACAGCGTGGACACAAGTGTTAATCCGCTGAGCACGGAAACCGCTGCCGCGACATGGTGCCCTGAGGTGAGCACTGCACGATTTGTGTGTTCCTCCAGAGATAAGGGAATATTATTTCATATGCCATTGCGCATAGCGACGTTGAATGTCAGGGGGCTGGCAGCGATCAAGCGTCAGTGTCAAGTCAGCCGAATTTTCCTAGAAAACGATTTGAACATTATCGCTTTGCAAGAAACCAAAATAGAGAGTGAGGAACATACAGATCGAATGGTTGCCAATTTTCGGTCGCGATACAATGTGTGTATATGTCATGCTGTTGGAAGGTCGGGAATTTTGAGAAACAGTCTGGGCATTGTGGAGGAAAATGTCGTAGCATCCGAAGAAGGCCGGTTACTGGTTGTTGACTTTGTACTGTCTGGTAGTGCTTGGCGTGTTATATGTGTGTACGCACCTAACAATCAGACTGAGCGTGTTGCTTTTTTTTAGAAGGTTGAAGTGTTCCTAAACTGCGCGAAAAGTGTTATTCTTATGGGTGACTTCAACTGTGTCTGCTTAACAGAAGATCGAGTACTCAAGTCCCCGATTCGCGATCAGAGCGCTCGGTTGCTGAACTCACTAATTCAAGGCTATAACATGGAAGATCTTGGCAGTGTACTGTCCCAAGGCTCACATCCCGGTTTTACGCATTTCCAACGCGGCAGTAATGCGAGACTAGACAGAGTGTGCGCCAGCTTGCAACTTGTCACAGCATGTGAAAAATACGATCTAAAGCACCTCTCGTTCAGCGATCATAGTCTTGCGATGGTTAGGTTTGGTAACAAGCCCAAAAAGTCACGGTTTAGTTGGGACCTCTGGAAGCCTAACGTAAAACTTCTAGAGGATGAAGAATTCATTGAGCGAATTAAAGAAGAGATAGCTAAAATGCCCTCGACTAGCTCATGGAGCTACGCAGCAAAGTGGGAGACATTTAAGAACGACGTCAAGGTGATCGCGATAGAACGAGGAACAATAGTTCATCAAAGATGTCGAAAAATGGAGAGAGAATTGAAGTGCAATTTGGATTTCATGATGTGTGTGGAAACAGCAGCGCCTGGCATGTACCGTGGTTTTCAAAAATACACGGCCCACGGCTTCAGTCCGCGGAGCGGCTGCCGGGCCGCACCGCGGCGCTGCTATCTCTACCCGGCGCTCTGTACGAGGGTGCCCTATGTGACGACAGCTTTATCCCTTCCTCTCGTGCTGTATAGTAACACGCCTTCTGAATTCTATGTGCGGCGTTCGTCCGTTTCGCCTTTCTTCCTCCATGGTTTCGCCGCTGCCGCTCGCTACGAAAGAGAGCGTCTGGACTCTGTATATTCGCATCACCGGACTCGGCGCGCGTTTGCAAATACTGGCGCCCTGCAACCTTCTTCCAACATACGTTCATCGCCGTACGTGCATAGAGAGGAGAAAAACGAGTGTCGTGCCCATGGAGGAAGGAAAGGTCATGTCTCTCTCTCACCGCGCTGCTATCGGACCTATGTCCACGGAGCGTTGAGATGCCGCGCTCTGCAGTGGCGGGACCTTGCTACTCAGTCCGCTTCCCTTGTGCAATTGTGGCGAAACTCAGTATGACTTTTTTTAGAAAAGTCTGCTCTCCTCAATGCAAACTCTTCGAAAGAAGAAATACCAAGTTTAATGGGAACAAGTGTTCTACCATTGGTCATTTTGTCTAGTATATAGTTGCACTTGACAAATCGGAGACCTTAAACGTCTACTGTGAATTATGTCAGTGGGAATAAATTTGAACATTATGCTACATTTAATGATATATCACTGGATAGATTGTCAAGCATGATAACACTGTACTAATTATGGGTATTAATGAGTTGTCACTCATTTGTAATTTGCGACTAAATATTTCGCTATACCTTCAAGTCATAAATTTTTGGATAGCGATGCAGAGTATAATTGCGCTAGACTAGCTAATTGTACTTTTCAAGTAATCATCGCTCTTTTGTTAATTGCAACTAAGTATGAAACATGCTACACCATGAAGTCATGCATGGTTGGAAAACTTGTATTAAGTATTATAGCAAATAATGATTGGTAGGCGCTAAATATTATCGCTAATTTGTTAATTGCGATTAAAAATATATGTTGCACTACTACCTCAAATTACGTATCATTAATTAGTTTGTATCGAGTATTATTGCACAGAACTGATAATGGGTGTTACTTAATTATCGCTAAATTGTTCATTGCAATTAAACATTGAGTGCCATGCTAAATGATCAAGTTATATATCTTTGAATAGATTATGTTGTGTGTAATTGTACCCCACTATCAAGAAAGATCAGTATGGATTACAGTATCTTACTCTGAAATTAGGCTAAATCTGGTGTATTGTGGCGAACTGCGTCTATGGCGATAACAAATTATCGATAATTAATTAACCCATATTATTAGCTCTGTGCAATAATACTCGACATAAGCTATCCAATGATACGTAACAATTGAGGTTGTAGTGTAATATATATATATATATATATATTGTGAGCCTTCCGCGGATCTTCTTTCATTTGTACATACCATAATCTTCTTCTTTCTTTTGTACATACCATCGTCATCGTCCCGCGGCGCCGGCTCCAGCACGCGCCTGGGTTCTCCATCAGATTAAAAACGCTGACACGGCGTACCTTGCCTTGCCGTCACGACTTGGCGTCTCGACCTGGCCTTCTTTCACACGTGGTGGAGGTGAAATTTGATCCCCTTACTGCCTTGTGCCCTGCCTTTCGCTGGAGCTACGTTCCGGTCGCCGTTTGGCAACAACCACCATCGTTATGTCAACCGAGAGCAGTCCCGACCCGGCCGGACCCTCTACCTCGGCTACACCGCCGCCTCCCACTGTGCCCACACGACAACGCGACCCGCCGCTGTTCGCCGGTCGTCGCGACGAGGACGTGGATGACTGGCTTGACACTTATGAACGCTGCAGTGCCTACAATCGGTGGGATGACGCTTTAAAATTCCTCAACGTTTCCTTCTACCTGATTGAGGTCGCCAGGAATTGGTTTATCAACTGCGAGCCCCACACAACTAACTGGCCCACCTTCAAACAGCAATTCCGCCAATACTTCGCCGACCCCGCAGTTCGGACTGAGATCGCGAGGAACAAGCTCGCTTCCCGTCGTCAAGGTCCCGATGAGTCGTATGCCTCTTACATAGAGGCCATACTTGCACTTTGCCGGCGTATTAGCCCCACCATGTCTGAACCTGAACGCGTGCACCATGTCATGAAAGGAATCAATTCTGTGGCTTATAACACCCTACTTGCCCAGAATCCATCAAGTGTTGATTCCATTATCACGACCTGTCAACGACTCGAACAGCTGCAGTCCTCCCGATTGCAGCCCGACTTCTCTACTGGCCCCCCCTCTACTCACTTTGATCTACGAACCCTAATTCGAGCGATAATCCGCGAAGAGCTCCAAGCCTTGAGCCCTTTCTGCCGGCACGGGTGTGATCACTCTTCTTCTAATGACGCCAGCCTCCGCACCATCATTAAAGAAGAATTGGCAACTATCACCCACCCTGTCGCACCTGACCCTCCTGCTGCACCTCGTACAGCGCCGACTTATGCTCACGTTGCTGCATCCCCTCCTCCTTTTGTCCCCCCCCCCCCCCCCACAACAAGCACCGCCCTACAACCACATCAACGCCGTGACGACGGCTCAGCCGACGCCGCCCTATTACGCACCTTGGCGCCCCTCTCGCCCAGTGTGCTACTACTGTGGAATCAGAGGACATATTTCCCGCTTCTGTCGTCGACGCATTCAGAACGAGCGGCGTGGTTACGACGCCTTCGAAAGTGACGTACCCGCATATTATCAGCGACGATCTGTTCACAGCCCACCTCGTCGATCCTCTCCACCACCGGTATCCTCGTCTGAACCAAGTGGCGCCCATGTTTCCCGACGCCGGTCCCTTTCCCCATACCGCCGCTCTGTTTCTCCACTTCGACCAACAACAACTGTTCCTGTCCGTCATTTGGAAAACTAAGCGATGCAATTTCCGGAGGTGAAACTGCACTCTGCGAACTTACCAAAAGTCCTCCTCATCTCCCGTACAATATGATTTCCGTTTTAGCTGAAGGATTACCGGTCGAAGCTTTGATTGACACAGGGGCTGCAATTTCTGTTATTCGCGCTGATTTATGCCACCGTATGCGGAAAGTAACGACACCATATGATGGACCTGAACTTCGTGGAGCAAATGACGTCCCTCTACATCCTTCAGCAAAGTGTACAGTTCGAATTGTTATAGACGGCGTCCGCCACCATGTGCAGTTTGCTGTGCTTTCACCGTGTGCGCATCAGATGATTTTTGGTTGGGATTTTTTGTCGACCGCGTCAGCGTTAATTTCTTGTGGCGACCGTGTCATTCATATGACACAGTGATTTTTCATCTGACATGTCTGAAGGACGTCATTCCCTCATTGCCGCAGTTGACACTGTATTGCCTCCACAGTGCGAAAAGCTTGTTACCGTTGTTTCGGAACACATCACTGACGGGGATGTACTTATCGCACCATCTCATCGTCATCTTGCACGTGGAATCGCCTTCCCATCAAGTCTTGTACGATTCCGCAGCGGCTCAGCGATAGTAGCTGCCACGAACACATCCCGTGAATCCATCGTCCTGACTGAAGGAACTTCCCTGCCATGCATAGTGGATGCTCACCCTAAGTCCATTATGGTGCTCACCGCCCCGCTACCTCAGCAACGTGATTCATCGCACGTCTCTCTTCCGATGCTGTCGAAGACAATCAGTCCGGACCTCACGCCGCACCAACGCAAAGAATTGCTGAAATTGCTTCAAGCCCATCAAGCCATTTTTGATGCCACTTCCCCTCCACTGGGACGGACTAGTGTTGCACACCACCGCATCATTACTGAAGGTAACTCGATCGTACGCCGACGACCTTATCGGGTTTCTCTCTCGGAACGAAACGTAATCGAAGAAAATGTGAATGACATGCTCCGTCGCGATATTATTCGTCCATCAACAAGCTCATGGTCTTCCCCAGTAGTATTAGTTAAAAAAAAGGACGGATCGGTACGATTTTGTGTTGATTATCGCGCACTAAGCAAAATTACCCGTAAAGATGTCTACCCGATGCCGCGAATAGATGACGCCCTTGACTCTCTCCAAGGCGCCGAATATTTCTCGACCTTTGATCTCCGCTCAGGTTATTGGCAAATACCAATGCATGAGGGCGACAAAGAGAAAACCGCTTTCGCAACTCCCGATGGACTTTACGAGTTTAATGTTATGCCCTTTGGCCTGTGTAACGCACCAGCGACATTTGAAAGAATGATTGATACGGTACTTCGTGGCCTAAAATGGAGAACCTGTTTATGTTACTTGGACGACATTGTTATCTTTTCGGCAACTTTTAACGACCATCTCACGCGCCTGGATGAAGTCCTGACGTGTCTTTCTTCAGCGGGCCTTCAGCTCAACACCAATAAGTGCCACTTTGCACAAATGGAAATTAAAATATTGGGACATCTGGTTAGCAGTGACGGCATTCGTCCAGACCCAGATAAAATCAGCGCGGTCTTGAACTTTCCTCGTCCGCAACGGACTGCAGATTTGCGCAGTTTCCTCGGCCTGGCGTCATATTTCCGGCGTTTCATAAGGCATTTTGCAACTATTGCTGCGCCACTTCATGAACTACTTAAAGCGCGCAGCTCTTTCGTGTGGACTGAACAGTGCAACACTGCTTTTACCGACCTAAAGCTCGCCCTCACATCAGATCCCGTTCTTGGCCACTTCAGCGACAGCGCTCCTACCATCCTGCACACTGATGCCAGTGGTCACGGTCTTGGCGCTGTCCTTCTGCAGCGCGATGCAACTTCGCGTGAGAAAGTCATTGCCTTCGCCAGTCGGACCTTGACTCCAGCTGAGAAAAACTACACCATTACCGAGCAGGAATGTCTTGCCGTCGTCTGGGCTGTTCAAAAGTTTCGCCCCTACCTCTATGGTCGGCACTTCACAGTTGTGACCGATCACCATGCTCTTTGCTGGTTGTCTTCACTGAAAAATTTAACAGGCCGACTTGGCCGCTGGATTCTACGCCTGCAAGAATATAATTTCGACGTCGTTTATAAATTGGGTCGCCAACACCAAGACGCCGACGCTCTTTCTCGCTGCCCACTTACGGAATCAGCCTGCTGTTTTTCTTCGCAACGAATTTCCACCTCTGACCTCAGCCGAACATCTCTTCCCTCGACGCATATCACAAGTTTCTTTTGACGATTCTGAGCACAAACACGCACTCCGCTCGCAGCAATTAGCTGATGCCTACTGTCGGCCCATCATCGACCGCCTTAACGGCGCTTCGAACCCGCCCAATGCTAGGCTTCGCCGACAGCTTCGCAATTTCAAACTCGAAGATGGCATACTACGCCGCTACGTGTATTGCCCTGATGGAACTCGTTGGCTCCCTGTCGTGCCGCGTGCGCTTCGCCCACGTCTACTGGCGGCTTTCCACGATGACGCTACTGCAGGTCACCTTGGTTTTGACAAAACATATGACCGCGTGAAAAGACGATTCTTTTGGCCGGGCCTATCTTCTACCGTAGCTAAATACGTCGCTTCCTGCCATCTGTGCCAACGCCGCAAGCGGCCGACTTCTTCGCCTGCTGGCCTCCTACAGCCTCTTCCATGTTCCGCCACGCCATTCGACGTAGTCGGCATCGACTTATATGGTCCCCTACCTCTCTCCGATGGGGGTAACCATTGGATTATAACAGCCGTTGACCACCTTACACGCTACGCTGAAACAGCCCCTGTACCGACTGGTTCTGCCGAAGAGGTAGCTAATTTTTTTTTTGCGATCAATTGTCCTGCGTCATGGCGCTCCTCGGGTGCTTCTAAGTGACCGCGGGACGGCCTTCTTATCGAGTCGTTGCCGAAGTTCTTCATGCGTCAACCACTCTTCATAAGACAACCTCAAGCTACCATCCCCAGACTAACGGTCTTACTGAGCGATTTCATCGCACTCTATCCGATATGATATCCATGTACATCACACCGGATCACCGAAATTGGGACACTATTCTACCATTCGTCACATTCGCCTACAATACAGCACTACAGCGGACTACCGGTTACTCTCCGTTTTTCCTTGTTTTTGGCCGTCCTCCCACTACAATGCTCGACACTTTCTTCTTCTCTACGCCCGACTTCTCCTCATCAGTACCAGCCCAGTTCTTATCCCGTGTGGCCAGATGCCGTCATCTTGCCCGTCTCAACACAGAAGCGCGCCAGGAAGACCGCAAGAGTCGCTACGATTCTACGCATCGTGCAGTCTCTTTTCGTCCCGGTGACGAAGTCCTGCTTTACACACCACTGCCCGCCCCGGGCCTTAGTGATAAATTTCAGCGTCGCTATCTTGGTCCCTACAAGATCATAAACCAAACTTCCCCCGTGAACTACCAAGTCACACCTGTTGATCCCCCAGCCGATCGACGCCACCGTGGAACTGAAATTGTTCATGTCTCCCGCTTGAAGCCGTTTGTGCGCCGCGGTGCATCGGTTGGTTAAGAGCGGCCAGGCTGGCCGCTTCCGACCCCCCGGGATGATTGTGTGAGCCTTCCGCGGATCTTCTTTCATTTGTACATACCATAATCTTCTTCTTTCTTTTGTACATACCATCGTCATCGTCCCGCGGCGCCGGCTCCAGCACGCGCCTGGGTTCTCCATCAGATTAAAAACGCTGACACGGCGTACCTTGCCTTGCCGTCACGACTTTGGCGTCTCGACCTGGCCTTCTTTCACAATATATATATATATATATATATATATATATATATATTGTTACGGGGTAGTTAAGCTTGTAGCAGAGGGCGGACACCGAAGACAAGGCTTTCCAACGGACGTTCTCTGTAGACACCAGCCGACGCTGTTGAACGTCGTCTTCTCTCCAAAACTCACGAGAGTCTTCTTCTTCTTTCCTTATGCGTATGCGTTCTTCTTTCCTTATGCGTTGCACCGCCTAATGTGACGCTACCCCGGCGGCTGAAAAGCACCGTCCCGGTGCGTACTAGCGTCCAAACCAGGGTCCATGTAGTAATATATATATATATATATTTATTTATTTATTCGCAATTAACAAATTAGTAATAATTAATTACGTCTTCCATTATTTACCTGATATAATACTTTATAGAAGTTTTCCAACCATACATATTGCATATTTAGTTACAATTAAAAAGAGGGCGATAATTATTTGAAAAGTACTATTAGCTAGTCCAGCGCAATTACTATCCAACAATTTATGACATTTATTTGTGTCATCTGGAGGCCCCAAATGCAATAATTGCGGGGTGAAGGCAGACCTGCACCACATGGTGTGGACCTACCCACACAATCATCCAGATGACCCGAACATCTTAAGAACATCCAGTGTCCAGACGCCCTCTTTCGTAGCGAGCGGCAGCGGCGAAACAAACGGATAAACGCCGCACGTATAGTGTTCAGAAGGCGTGTTACTTGACAGCGCGAGAGGGAGGGAGATAGCTATCGTCACATAGGGCACCCTCGTACCGAGCGCCGGGCAAAGATAGCAGCGCCGTGGTGCGGTCCGGCAGCCGCTTCGCGTACCGAAGCCATGGGCCGTGTATTTTTGAAAACCACTGTACATAAACAAAATCCGAGAATTAAAGAACCAGCTAGAAGCTCGGGAGACAGACAAGTACAGAGCGGCAGTGATAAGAGCGCGGGCCGAAAAGTTGTGGGCAGGTGAAGCACCGAACAAGCGTGCGTTGTGCGATGAAAGGCGGTATGCAACGTAGAAAGAAATCCGGCAGATTCGGTACCACAATGAGATTACCAGCGACAAGAATGAAATTGAGCAGGCCTTTGTGGAATACTATACAGAACTGGTAGGGAACAAAAGAATGAGGTGCGAACTCCATGATGAATTTTTATCGCTAGTGCCCAGATTAGATGAGCACACTGTTGCTCGCCTAGAACAACCTATCAGCATTGGTGAAGTTGAAAGCGCAATTGACGAGCTAGTCCTTGGGAAGACGGCAGGGCCCGACGGCCTCGGGGCCGCTTTTTTATAAGACTATTCGAGACGAAATTAGCCCAGCTTTACATGCGGTGATCACGGAAGCGTACAAAGAAAAACAAATGCCGTTGTCTTTTCGTACTGGTCACGTAGTGCTAATCCCCAAAACGGATGACCAAAGGAAATTGCAGTCTGTAGGGTCTTATCGCCAGATTACGCTGACCAATACCGACTACAAGATATTCATGAAGGTTCTGGCCAAGCGCCTGCAAAGTGTGATCATGCAACTCGTTGGACCGCACCAAACGTGCGGAGTAAAAGGGCGCAGTATATGCACAAATGTTCATGTTGCGCGTAGTATTCGGGAATGTTGTGATGACTTTGCTGGTCGAGTAGCAATGATCCAACTGTACCTGGCAAAGGCATTCGATCAGGTATCGCATGAAGTTCTGTACAGCGTGCTTGTACATGCAAATGCAGGATGCGTTATTCTTGATGGTCTAAAAGTGGTTTATGACAATTGCACCTTTCGAATCATTGTTAACAAAAGCTTAAGCGAAACTGTCCCCGTGCGGTCTTCAGTAAGACAAGGTTGCCCACTCTCTCCTTTACTTTTCGCTCTGTACCTGGAACCATTTTGTCTTAAACTGATCAACTCCGAACTAATTAACGGTTTTCGTATTTAGTCGTCCCAGCTGAAAGTTCTTGCCTATGCGGATGATATTGCGGTGTTTTGTAGCGACCGAAAAAGTGTTCAAGAAGCAATTTTCGTTGCCAAAAAATTTTGTGAACAGACAGGCGCTGAGATTAACTGGGACAAAAGTGTCGGCTTCTGGCACGGAAATTGGGGAAATTGCGCCGAGGTCTTTTGCGAACCTCCAGTGGACAACCGTTTCATCGAAGTACTTGGGAGTGCCACTGCAATATTATAAGAGGAGCGCCGATTACTGGAATGACGTGATGCTCGAAGGGAAGGAGAAGACAGGGGCATTTCAAGGTAGAGAATTATCCATGTTTGCGAGGGCATCCGTATGCAATATTTTTCTAATCTCCAAATTGTGGTATGTTTTGCAGTTTCTTTCTATGTCACGCGTATATGTGCAAAAAATGCACAGAGTGTTTGCTGTACTCATTTGGGCGTCCAACTGGGAAAGGACAAAACGAACCAATTTATTTCGATCAGTTCGAGATGGTGGTGTCGGTCTCTCACATTTGTTTGTTCGGCAACTCGTCTCCCGTTTTGTTTTTGAGGGATCAAAGTGAGCCCTTCTTACGCTCAATGATGCAAGTGCGCCCTTCCAGATCTTATTGTGTCTACTGCAGGGAGGCCAATATGCGGGTTGAAGGGATATTTAAAGGAGATTGTTGACTCTGCCTATATACTGAAGGTTAGATTCTCGACAGAATATCTAAGTCTGGTGAACAAGAAAAAATTGTATAGTGACTTAATAGATGTCATGATGCCAGTTCCCTTGTGCCGAATGATAAACAATGGAGGCCGAGGGCAAGATGTTTTACAAAGAGTTAAAAAGATGCCGATCAAAGCAAGTACGAAGTCGTTCTTTATTTCTACGACAGATTGTCAGCCGATTTCTTTTTGTTCGCGATGTAAGAGATCCATTTTTGCGTACTGTGTGCCAATTAAGGCTCGGAAATGCACTGCCGGACTTTGGTGTCTCGACCGAAAGTGTATCGGGACGCATTTTTGGTTATTTTAGAGAAGTTGTCGCTAGTGCGCGATTCCTGTCTGTTCGATTTTCTTATGAATATTTATCTTGTGTTAGCAGGAGGAAGCTGTATAAGGATTTGTGTGACGTAGTCACACAAATGTACAGGGCCTTATACAGTGGAGGACCAGGACGCGACGTACTTAAGCGGGTGAAGGCGATGCAGGTGCCGTCAAATGCAAAAACTTTTTTCTTTAAGTTACACACGGAAACACTGCCAGTAAAGAAGTTCTTGGAAGGGAAGAATTTATTTTTACCTTGGGGTTCGCATTGCTTAATTTGTAAACAGCCAGAAACTATAGACCGCGTTTTCCTACATAGTTGGGAAGGGATATTTTAAAAAGGACTTTAAAAAAGGAATTTCCATTAGTCTCGCATGGTATTAGGTACTTGCCAGCAGTAGAGAATGAGAATGGGGTGCCATTTGACCTTATTATGCTAATGGCCCTCCACTGTATTTGGCGCTCGAGAATGGCAGGATACCGTTGCTATCCTGACGCACGGAGAGCACGGATCTATTTTCGGGAAGGCATGAATAGATATATTGAAATTCAGAAACTTACTCCTGAAGCTTCCGGGTGGCTCGGAAGATTGGAGCCATTAGTGACCCTAAGAGAATTTTAGCATGACGACGCCACAACCCACCTGGCTGTACCCTGTAAGTGGTTTTGTGTATTGAGCCGAAGTCAGGCAATAAAGAAAAAAAAAAAAGGGGGTATAGCTCAGGGATAGAGCATTCGACTGCAGATCGAGAGGTCCCCGGTTAAAACCCGGGTGCCCCCTTCGCCCGATAGCACTTTTGTTTTCTGCTCGCCTGTTTTATGATGCATATAGGAGCGTTTGGCGTGGTTGAGGTCTGTCTCGGGAGTATATAGCTCAGTGGTCCCTTACAAAAATGAGTTTTGAAACTCTATTGTTGGACTATTGACCGCCTTTTGAATTTATTGAATTTCGATAGACATTCAACCCCAGCTGAATGCAATCTTTACAGGGCCAACAGAATTTTCATTGTGTTCTACCCAATAGACTTTTTGTGCAATTTTTTCTATGTGCTTTTTGTTGTCAGTTTGCAACGTTCACGAACAATTAGCGTGTACTGTTCATGCTGACCCATGTTTTTAAGTAGTTTTAGGCACAAATGATAAGAGCATGATGTAACAATTTCGTTATGAATTTTTGGTCTCACTTGTAATCAACTATTGGCCACATTCTGCAAAGGGAAATATAAGAGCAGCATGCAGTTGCGCGCTCGTTCATGTTATATAAAAGTACATATTAACGGTGCACACTTGGCTCAAGCTTCGCAACACAGTGAAAATATGCCCTAAAAACTTCATGATGGCAAAGCCTCCACTAATAATGCAAATACATCGTTGAATGTCAATCAGAATCCGTAATGGATCAGCTTCTGTATGTCGCAGAAGGTAACTTTAGTGGTAGGACATATTTTATATTTATCATAAAACAAGTTCAGTGAGTCATCATACTAACAAACAGGATCCTAGATTGAACCTACCATGTAGGGCAGGACAGAGCTTTTTTAAACCAGTTCCAAAGTTCACTATATATATGCTTCAGGGTCTGACATTCTGCCCAAGCATAGGTATTTTTGCCCGTAGCTTTTTGCCGCAAAATGAGGTGCAGTCTGTATTGGAATCCTCCACCGCTGTATGTCTTTGGAGAATTTTACTGTTATTTTTTCTTTTCCTTCCTTTCTTAGTGGACACCATGCTAAAATGAAGTCGCTTTAAACATTGAGGGGTTCTAATAATCACGGATTGATCCCACGCATACTATAGAGTTAACACGCATAGCAAAAACATTCGCGTATGAAAAAAAAAGAAAAAAAAACAAGATTGCATGCGTCTTCTAACGGCGACTCTTCTTTTCAAAGAAGCATTCGGCCGCCGCCTTGCCCCTGTCCGCATCCCACTTCCCCCGTGCCCCGCGAAAGGCGCCAGCATGTCCGGAGAGGTCGAGGGTCGCTTCCTGTCGGCTGGGGGGAAAAAAGGGGGAGGGAGGAGGGGTTGCTCCCGCTTGGTCTCCGCTCTCTGCCTTCACCGTGGTTTGTTTTCACGGAGATGACCTTGGCTTCAGCAGTCGCGCAGCGGGGGTGGCGGCTTTTCACCGAAGCTGTTCTTCTGCGCCCCGTTTTCTTTGCACGCAGACGCGGGTACGCTGAGTGCGGCGATGTGCCAGTTCAGTTGGCGTTTTCCCCGCCACCGTGGTCGCATCTTGCACTGTGAACGAAGCACCGTATGTAGGTTTTTCGCTGGTGATTATCACGAAGATCGTTTTGTTCAAAGTGGAGCGCGAACGTACGAATTTAAGTCTTCGGAGGACTACGCTCTTGGGCGGCAGCTTCTGCGCAAGGAGGACGTGTTTAAGAAGTTCAACAGTCCCAGGCGTTTTGGATTCTAGGCGAAAAGCCGGCGCGGGCGGAGGGAGCGTCTGCACTTTGGTGAGTGTTTTACTTTTTCCTATTCGTGTTTGTGCCAGTCTTGTACTGTGTGTGCTACAAGGTGAAGCCCGCATGTAAATATTTCTAGCAGACAAACCAGCCTCGTCGGAAAAAAAAGGAGGGGGAGAGAGAGAGAGAGAACGAGGCTTGTCTCTACGCGGACGCTGGGGCCGATGGAACGCCAGCTGGAATGGCGACATTTTCTTTCTTTTTTTTAACCGGTGACCGTTTTTGACGGATTGTTCGGCACAGTGCTGTACTCTTTCGATACGCTACTCGCGCTGAGACGGACACATTATCGAGATCATAATATGCCTCTGTCACACATTGTGGATTATTGAATCTGTGCAGCTCCGCCATTTTTGCAGTGTTTGTTTTTGTTTCCACTCATTTTAGTGCCTATAGTTGGTAATTTTGCTTCAAGTTTTCTGGGTAGTAATGCTTGTGACCTGCGCTTTGCTATTTATATTCACAATGGGATCTTTGACGGCAGCATATATTGTTTATTAGGGAGAAATGAACGATGTGGTAGTGCTGCCGAGCTGTGGAGGCGGCGGTCGATGCCGTCTAAGCAGTGAAAGACAGTGACAACTCATTTTAGACAAGAAATTTCTTGAGCTATGACGTGGAGCAGCGCACAAATGCCTTTGCTCTATTTTTAGGTTAGTATATACCGCAACTTAATTATGATTTATATTGTTTATTTCAGCATCACATGCGAGGAGTTCCCGGACGTATCAGCGTTTTACGCAAAGAACAGCCTGGCGTCATACCTTGCACATGAATTGAAATAAAGCAAATAAACAACCCAGCTCATGTTATGGGTTCACCAAAGATGCATATTTTTTCTTTCTCATTAACGCGCATTTTTTATTCTGTGTTCCCTTTCCGCTGCGGATTAACAGAAAATGCTGCGGGATCAACGGTTAGCCAGGAGCAGGCACGAGGTGGTTTACATTAATGCAAAAGTAGCACAGCACACATCCTTGCTGCGGTCAGTCAACACATTCTATGTTCTGCTCGACCAATCAACAATTTAGTCAGTTTAGTGTAGGTTAATGAGTGAGTAAGTATAATGGGGCTTAAAAGATCAAGATCTGTTTTGTTCTTTTATGCCTCACTATGCTTATCATTAACCAGCACTGATCAGACAGGATTGTTGATTGGTCGGGCAGAACATAGAATGTGGTGACTTATCGCAGCTAGGAGATGTACTGTACTACTTTTGCATTAATGAAAATCACCCCGTGTCTGCTCCTGGCAAACCGATGGTCGTGTACTATTTTCTGTTGTTCAGGAGTGGAAAGGTAGCAGAAAATCAAAAAGCGTCACTTGCAGAGTTTCTGAAGCATTTGAGCCTGAAATCAACAGAATTTCAGTTGCGCGAATTCCAAAAGCGCTCTTAAGAAACACATGGGCCACTATTTCATAAGCGCTCAACAAGAGGTCAACACTGCATCATCCAAAATGTTGTTGATTATCGACAGACTTTCAACAGCGTGTATTGACACAACGCTTTCGAATTTCTATAGAAACCCTACATGCATTTTTGTAAGGGGTAGAGCATTCGACTGCAGATAGAGAGGTCCCCGGTTCAAACCCGGATGCCCCCTTCGCCCGATTGCACTTTTGTTTTCTGCTCGCGTGTTTTATGATGCATATAGGAGCGTTTGGCGTGGTTGAGGTCTGTCTCGGGAGTATATAGCTCAGTGGTAGAGCATTCGACTGCAGATAGAGAGGTCCCCGGTTCAAACCCGGGTGCCCCCTTCGCCTGATTGCACTTTTGGCTTCTGCTCGCGTGTTTTATGATGCATATAGGAGCGTTTGGCGTGGTTGAGGTCTGTCTCGGGGGTATAGCTCAGTGGTAGAGCATTCGACTGCAGATCGAGAGGTCCCCGGTTCAAACCCGGGTGCCCCCTTCGCCCGATTGCACTTCTGTTTTCTGCTCGCGTGTTTTATGATGCATATAAGAGCGTTTGGCGTGGTTGAGGTCTGTCTCGGGGGTATAGCTCAGTGGTAGAGCATTCGACTGCAGATCGAGAGGTCCCCGGTTCAAACCCGGGTGCCCCCTTCGCCCGATTGCACTTTGTTTTCTGCTCGCGTGTTTTATGATGCATATACGAGCGTTTGGCGTGGTTGAAGTCTGTCTCGGGGGTATAGCTCAGACCATTCTACTTCCAGCCACCGTAGTGAACGGTCGCAGAATCATGTGCTCCAGCGGAGCGGCGATAGCGGCCCTTTCCAGCCGCGGAAACAGGCTCGACGACATGGATGACAGCGAGTTTCAGATTATTCTGCCAACTTTGCCCACCGGACGCGTTGTTTTTAACACGCTTTTTTTGCACGGCGATGTGCGAGTCAGGCCATACAGGGTCCAGGATTTCCGCGACGCCCTTGCCAACGCTGGTGCGCTCCCCGACGTTGTGGCGTTGGGGGCGTATCAGATCAACCATGTTTGGGCGGTCACGTTAAGCAGCACAGAAGCAACGAAGAAATTTGCGGCTTTCAAGGAACTCGAGGTTAAGGGACGCCGTTGCCTCATTATCGATCCCGAAGACCAACAGGTGAAGCTGCGACTTCACTGGATGTTGCATGGTGTGGCAGACGACGACATCCGGACGGCTTTTGCTGCTTTTGGGAACGTGACCGAGGTGACCCGGGAGAGGTGGAGAGTTCAAGGCGTCAAGGAGAAGGGGTCCACCACGAGGACTGTGCTGCTGCAATTGAAACCCGGCATTAAGGTCGACGACTTACCTCACCAGCTGCGAGTTGCCGGAGAGCTAGCCCTTGTCGTGGTGCCTGGGCGAGCGATGCAGTGCCTGCGCTGCCGCGGTACCGGTCACGTTCGACGAGAATGTAAGGTACCGCGTTGTCCAAAGTGTAGACGCTACGGACATGACGAGGCTGCCTGTGTGCTTACGTACGCTTCGGCCGCGGGACATGGAACTACAGAACGGTCGGCGGAGCTCACCATGGACGTAGTCGAGGCGGAGGAGGCGGCGAAAGGTGCCGGAGAAGTGCGAACGCAGACACGGGAGACAGATTCGTCGGTGGACTCGGCAGAAAACAGCAATGCTGCGAGAGATGTGGGGAGAGCGGACTCTACACCTGAGCTCCCTAGCAATGAGGAAGGCACGTCACTTGAGCCGGCAAACGGTATGGAACAGGATAATGGGGAGGAGCACTCGGACAGCAGCGGTGTTCGTAAGCCAGGCGTCCCAGCCCCAGCCAAGCGATCCCACACACAGTCCGAACCCGAAGGTAACCAGGCGTCAGCCCCCAGCGTCGACGAGCCACCAGCAAAAACGGGGCAATCCCGGCGGTCCACGCTACGTCTGCGGCCAAACATTTCATCAGAGAGACGGGCAGCGGATAAAGTGCCCCCGCTGCCGGGTCAGCCGCTCGCACCGGACGGGGATGGATCCAAAGGCGGCGTCTAGCAACGCGCTAGACGGGAAAGGTAAGCACAATGCTTTCGGTCTCTTCACCCTTGATGAAAATGGCGCCTGAAACCACCTTAAGAGTAGCCACGTTAAATGTCAGGGGATTGGCAGGCAAAAAGAAGCAGAGCCCGGTGCACCGGCTCTTAACTGACCACGATATTGACGTGCTTGCCGTGCAAGAAACTAAGGTTGATGGGGAGGAAGAGACCGGGAGCATGGTGCGACGTTTCACGGCTAGATTTTACGCCATTGTTAGCCACGCAGTTGGGACATCAGCCGGGTGTGTATTGTTCGTCAAAACGCTGCCTGGTCTGGTTGTAAAGGGCTACTCCTCATGCTCTTCTGGACGGTGTGTAGTGGCTGATTGTGTATACGGCGGTGTTGAGTGGCGCATTATTTGTGTGTACGCTCCTAACTGTGTGGAGGAAAGAACAGTGTTTTTCGAGAATGTTATGCAGCAGTTAAGTACGGAAAGGCAGGTAGTATTGCTGGGCGATTTTAACTGTGTACTGAATGCTCGAGACAAAACCAGCACACGCGGATTCAGAGACAAGAGCACTGAAATGTTATGCCAGTTAATAAGCGAATGGAACATGGAGGATGTGGCTGATTGCTTGGAAGGACCGCGTGCCGTTCA
This sequence comes from Amblyomma maculatum, assembly GCF_055883805.1. Taxonomy (NCBI): domain Eukaryota; kingdom Metazoa; phylum Arthropoda; class Arachnida; order Ixodida; family Ixodidae; genus Amblyomma; species Amblyomma maculatum. Next base: position 137,162,225 of record NC_139344.1, read on the forward strand.
GTATACGCACTTTCAAGGTTCTAGCCACGCGCGTCTGGACAGAATTTACGCGTCGCTGGATTTGATTCATTCATGCAATGAATACCGAGTTGTGCATATGACATTCACGGATCACTGTTTGGTGCAATGCTTATTCGGCACCAAAAACGAAGCAATGCATTTAGCTGGGAGTTATGGAAATTGAACAATAAATTGCTTAAGGATGATGCCTTTAGACGCGTGGTATTGAAGGAATTGAATAAAGTGAGGCCAGGGACTTTGCTCGAAATCTGGAAACAGTGGGAGTTGTGCAAGGAACAGATTAAAATTAAAGCCATTGACAGATCCAGTTGCCTGCTGTACGAGAAGAAAATTACAGAAACCCAGCTGAAGGCTTTGCTCGCAAAACTACACGAACAGGAATGTAAGGCACCCGGCAGATGGATAGAGGATATTCGAAAAATAAAAGAACAGATTAACCTGATCGAAGAAGACAGATACCGAGGAGCGTTAGTCCGTGCAAGAGCGGAAAATTGGGCCATGGGCGAGACGCCATCGAAAAGGGCACTCGGAATTGAAAAGGCTCATGCCGAGAAAAACCGCATTGATAAGATCGAATGGGGTGGCGTGGTATCGTCGGAAGACCATCATATCAGGCATGGTTTCTTCCAGTATTATCAGGAACTGTTCAGCAAAAATGTGGTCGACATGAAAGCTTTCAAACAAAAGTTTCTTGCAGCTATGCCGCGACTAGACGAGGATAAGAAGGAAAGATTGGAGATGCCAATCACAGAAATCGAGGTAGAAAAAGCGATCGATGGTTGAAATATGGGAAAGTCGCCTGGGCCAGACGGCCTAAGTGCGGCTTTTTATAAAGAATTTAAGAACGAAGTAGTTCCAATATTGACAGCGCTCTTCCATGAAGCCTATGCAATAAATAGATTGCCGCAATCTTTCGGATTATATCATACTATTATTATTCCCAAGACAAATGACGAGTAAAAGCTGAAGCAAGTCACAACATATAGGCCAATTGCTTTGACAAACGTAGATTACAAAATATTGATGAAAGTGTTAGCTAGAAGATTGCAGTCAGTGATTACAAATATTGTTGGTCCTCACCAAACGTGTGGTATAAAGGGGAGGGCAATTATGTCAAATATACACACGGCAAGATCGGTGCTCGAGTGTAGTGAACTAATGGATAAATCTGTAGCCATCCTCCAACTGGACCTCGAAAAGGCTTTCGACTGTGTAGCCCACGAAATATTGCTGTGTATTCTGGATCACGTGAACCTAGGTTCAGTAATCAGAGAGGGCGTGGCCATGGCGTACCGGGGATGCACTACTAGATTAATCATTAACAAGAGTCTGGGGGCCCCCATTCAGGTGCAACGCTCGGTACGCCAGGGCTGCCCCCTCAGCCCACTTTTGTTTGCCATCTACATAGAGACACTATGTGTGAACATTATCCAAAACGAGGCAGTTAAAGGTTTTAAGTTGACGGCAGCTGAAGTCAAGTTGCTCGCATACGCGGATGACCTAGCGGTCTGTGCTGTGGATCAGCATAGTATACGCGAGGCAGTGCTGTGTGTCGACAGTTTCAGGAAGGCAACCGGAAGCAAAGTGAACTGGTCAAAGTGTCAGGGATTTTGGCATGGCAATTGGCCATCGACCCCAGAGCTTTTTGCAAATGTGCCCTGGGTAACAACCACCACAAAATACTTAGGAGTTCCATTAAACAGCTACAGGGACAGTGATGCATACTGGAAAGGACAACTGAACGAAATACAGAAAAAATCAGATAGATGGAAGGGGGCATATTTATCAATTTTTGCAAGAGCGACGGTGTGCAATGTGTTCTTTTTAAGCAAACTCTGGTATGTCATGCAAGTGTTGCACTGTTCCCGGGTAAATGTACAGAAGATACATCGTATTCTAGCTGTGTTTGTTTGGTCATCGAGCTGGGGACGGTGCAAGCGGACGAACTTGTTTCGAAGTGTGAAAGACGGTGGTCTCGGGCTGGGACATCTATTTCTCCGCCAGCTTGTCAACAGGTTTTTCTTCTTCCGAGATGTTAGTGACCCTTTCTTAAGAACTGTGTGCCAACTAAGATTGAACCGTGCTTTGCCTGATTTTGTTGTGGGTACCAAGAGTTTACCAGGGAGAACCTTCGGTTATTTTAGAGAAGTGGCTGACAGCGTGAAATTTCTTACAGCGCGTTTTTCGACAGAATTCTTAAGTGAAGTGAAGCGGAAAAAGCTATACAGTGATCTGTGTGATGTTGTTCCAGTGCCAGTGTACAGAGCCATGTACAATGGAGACAACGGTGGGGACGTTTTGAAAAGAGTTAAAAGAATGCAAGTGCAGCCAGGAATAAAAACTTTCTTCTTCAAATTACATACAGAAACAATACCAGTTAAAACGTTCTTAGAGGGGAAAGGTTTATTTTTACCATGGGGTACGCATTGCCTAATATGCAAAGTGCCCGAAACAATTGATCATGTATTTATTCACTGTTGGGAGGGGGTGTATCTTTGGAATGTTTTACAAAGAACCATTAAAAAAGAGTTTCCGCTTCATCCGTACGGCATCAGATTTTTGGCCATTCAAAATGAGGATGGTTTCCCGTTGGACCGAGTAATGCTCTGGGGCCTCCATAGTATATGGCGCTCCAGGATGGCGGGTTATTACTGCGACCCAGACGCGCGACCGGCCCGCATGTACTTTAAGGAGAATGTGCACAGATTCGTGCAAGTGGTGAGATCACAATCATGTAACCCCGATTGGCTACCCAGGATGGAAAGTTTGAGCCTGCTCAAAGAATTTTAAACAAGACAAGGCCTGTCAAGCAGCTCTGGCAGGTTGCTGGTGTCAAGATTGAATGTAATTTTTTGTGTGTGTGCAGTGCTTGTAAAAGTATGGCAATAAAAAAAAAAGGGGGGGGGGGGTATAGCTCAGTGGTCGAGCATTCGACTGCAGATCGAGAAGTCCCCGGTTCAAACCCGGGTGCCCCCTTCACCCGATTGCACTTCTGTTTTCTGCTCGCGTGTTTTATGATGCATTTAGGAGCGTTTGGCGTGGTTGAGGTCTGTCTCGGAGGTATAGCTCAGTGGTAGAGCATTCAACTGCAGATCGAGAGGTCCCAGGTTCAAACCCGGGTGCCCCCTTCGCCCGATTGCAGTTTTGTTTTCTGCCCGCGTGTTTTATGATGCATTTAGGAGCGTTTGGCGTGGTTGCGGTTTGTCTCGGGGGTATAGCTCAGTGGTAGAGCATTCGACTGCAGATCGAAAGGTCCCCGGTTCAAACCCGGGTGCCCCTTTCGCCCGATTGCAGTTTTGTTTTCTGCTCGCGTGTTTTATGATGCATTTAGGAGCGTTTGGCGTTGTTGAGGTCTGTCTCGGGGGTTGTTGGTTTTCTCAAGGAGGTCGTGGCGGCCTGTAATTTCTTAAGTGCGCGATTCTCACGCGATTATTTAGCTGTAGTAAAGCGCAAAAAGTTGTACAAGGACCTTGCAGACGTAGTTTTTCCTGTACCACTGTATCACACCATGTACAGTGTCAATCCCGGTAGCGACGTTTTAAAGCCCGTAAAGAGAATGCATGTGGCTCCAGGCGCAAAGTCCTTTTTCTTTAGGCTCCACACCGGAACCTTAGAGGTAAAAACCTGGATGGAGGAAAAGGGACTGTACGTTCCCTGGAATGTGCGTTGTTTTTTATGCAGAAAGCCCGAAACCGTCGAGCACGTCTTCTTGGAGTGTTTGGGTGGCGTGTTCTTTTGGGACATACTGCAAAGAACACTGAAAAAAGACCCCCGAGGAATTCGTTTCCTAGCTGTGGAAAATGATGAAGGCGTCCCTTTCGACGCAGTAATGCTGATGCACTGTATATGGAAAGCCTGCATGGCAGCGCGACACGCCGACATTGATGCAAGGCCAGTACTTCTGCGAATCCGTTGCGGCGTTCGTAGCAACCCACAAGAATGTGTACCCGGTGCCCGAATGGGTATCGAGAATTGAGCCCCTTATGCACATGAAGAGGTTTTAGCCCCTTTACGTCAGTCAAGGTTTGGCTGGAAGTTTTAGCCCATACCGACGCTATGTACATTCTTCTCAAGTGTTCTTTCACTTTAGTTGTGTAGCGATGTATGTCTAAGCAAGCAATAAAAAAAGTATAGCTCATTGGTAGAGCATTCTACTGCAGATCGAGCGGTCCCCGGTTCAAACCCGGGTGCCCCCTTGGCCCGATTGCACTTTTGTTTTCTGCTCGCGTGTTTTATGATGCATTTAGGAGCGTTTGGCGTGGTTGCAGTGTGTCTCGGGGGTATAGCTCAGTTGCCTTGTTGAATCTAAGTATCGTTCGATGTTTTTAAAGAAAATGAGCCTGATAATTATGGGTGACTTCAACTGTGTTTTAAGCGCCCGAGACGAAACCTCTAACCGCCCCTTTAAAGATGCAAGCACCGATTGTTTGTTGCAGATGATTGCAGAGTTTTCATTAGAGGATGTTGCTGAGTGCTTGGAGGTGGCACGCAGCGTGCAATACACCCATTTTCAGAGTTCTAGTCATGCTCGACTTGACCGAATTTATTTATCGTTGGATGTGATACCGAAGTGTAAAAATTATTCTGTTATCCCAATGTCCTTCTCCGATCATTGTCTGGTAAAATGCACTATAGGAGCTAGAAGCCCAAGCAAAAGTTTTGTGTGGGACCTTTGGAAGCTGAATTCCAAACTTTGAGAAGACGATAACTTAATCGAAATTATTGTACAGAAGCTAAATGAAATGAATAAACGACCTAACAGCAGCATTGGGGAGCAATGGGAACTGTGCAAGCAAGAAATTAAAATGAAAGCGATAGAAAGAGCCAGCTGTATTCGCCATAACGAAAAGCGAGAAGAAGCAGGCCTAAGATCAACTTTAAAAAAAGTTAATAGCGCAGGAGAGTAAGGAGCCGAGGGTTTACAAAGAGGACATCAGAAAGACAAAATAGAAAATAGAATTATTAGACGAGGACCGATATCGAGGAGCGCTCGTTCGCGCCAGGGCCGAAAGATGGATCGCCAGCGAGACGCCCACTAAGCGCGCTCTGGGTCTTGAAAAAGCGCAGGCTCATCGAAATGACATAACCGAAGTAGAATGGAACGGAAGCCTCGTGACAGATAAGAACGACATTACACGTGCGTTCTTCGACTATTATCAGGAGCTGTTTGCTTTTCGGGACATGAAGTTGGAGACGTTTAAGCGGGTGTTTCTTTCCTCCTTGCCACGACTGGATGCCACCACAAAAGAAAAGTTAGAGCAGCCGATTTCCGAGGACGAGGTTGAACGCGCCATTGACAATCTGAACCCAGGAAAGTCGCCTGGGCCGGATGGTTTGAGCGCAGCCTTTTATAAAGCATTCAAGCTAGATCTGTCCCCATTGTTAGCTGCAGTATTTAACGAAGGCTATGAACTTGGTGCACTCCCTCCTTCGTTCGCATCCTCACACACAGTGTTAATTCCTAAGTCAAACCAAAGAGAGAAACTAAAATTTGTGACGTCATACAGGCCTATTTCTTTAACAAATGTGGATTACAAAATACTGACGAAAGTTCTGGCAGCCAGGCTACAGACAGTGATAAAACATATCGTTGGCTCCCACCAGACGTGTGGTATAAAGGGCCGATCCATTACAACAAATATTCATAAGACGAGGTGCGTGCTGGAATGTTGTGACGTTGCTTGCGCGAAGGTCGCGCTTCTTCAGCTCGACCTAGAAAAGGCGTTTGACTGTGTTCCGCACGATGCATTGTTTGCAATATTGGATTATATCAATGTCGGTTCTATTATCAGAGAGGGCGTAGCCCTGGCGTACCGAAACTGCACAACGCGATTGATTGATAATAAAGTATTAGGGGAACCCATAAATGTGCGGCGTTCGGTATGTCAGGGTTGTCCCCTCAGCCCTCTTCTATTCGGCATTTATATCGAAACTTTATGCCTGTCTATTATGCAAAATCCATCTGTTCAGGGCTTTCAACTGTACATATCTGAGGTCAAACTTTTGGCGTACGCTGATGATGTGGCAGTGTTTTGTGCGAACAAAGAAAGTATTTGCGCCGCAGTTGAAGTTGTGAAAGATTTTAGTGCGACCACAGGAAGTCCAGTAAACTGGGGAAAGTGTCTTGGCTTCTGGCACGGGGCATGGACATCAACGCCTGACTTTTTTGCCAACGTTACATGGGTTACAATACCTGTGAAGTATTTGGGCGTACCTCTAGAATTCTATGAAGACAGCAAGCCATTTTGGCGCGCCCAAGTTAGGAAATACGGGAGAAGGCTGACAAGTGGAAAGGAGTGCCGCTGTCTATTTTTGCCCGAGCCACTGTGTGTAATCTATTTTTTGTTGCCAAGGTGTGGTACGTCATGCAAGCACTTCATTGTTCTAGGTTGAGTGTTCAAAAGCTACACCGAATCTTTGCTGTGTTTGTATGGGCATCAAGCTGGGAAAGATGTAGTCGGGATAACCTGTTCCGGCCAATTAAAGACGGAGGTCTCGGGCTTGCTCACTTATTTGTGCGCCAGCTTGTAAACAGATTTATTTTCTTTCGCGACGTTACCGACCCCTTTTTGCGCACTGTGTGCCAAGTGAGGCTCGAGCGGGCGTTGCCCAATTTCGTTGTTGCTACGGAAAGCGTGCCAGGGCGTCTTTCTAGTTTTTTCAAAGAGGTTGTCAGCAGTGTTCGAATTCTGTCAGCTCGCTTCTCGACAGAATACTTAAGTTCAGTGAAAAAGAAGAACCTATATAAAGCTGTTTGTGACGACTTCTTCTTTGTTCCTGTGTACAGAGCCTTGTATAGCGGCCGTCTAGGTCAAGACGTACTGAAGCGTGTCAAAAGAATGCCAGTTTCTCCTGCGGTAAAGACGTTTTTCTTTAAGTTACATACAGGAACATTTTCGGTACGAACGTTTTTTGAAAGCAAGGGCTTTTATCTGCCATGGGGTTCACTTTGCTTAATATGTAAACAGCCAGAGACAATAGACCATGTATTTCTGCACTGTTGGGAGGGCGTCTATTTTTGGGATGTGCTGCAACGAACTGTTAAAAAAGAATTACCATTAGACTCATACGGGATTAGATTCCTGCCAACTAAAAATAATGATGGGATTCCACTTGATACGGTTATGCTAATAGGCCTGCACAGTCTATGGCGGTCCAGAATGGCGGGTTTTCACTGTGACCCTGAAACCCGCCCTGCAAGGCTCTACTTTCGCGAGAGTATACACGCACTGGTTGAAATGCACAAATTGAAGACCACTGTGCCAGACTGGATTTCAAGAGTCGAACCACTATGCGAGCTGAAGGAATTTTAACTAGACAAAGGCAACTCGTATGAGCCTGTCAACTTCTGTATTAAGTGTCATGCTTATGGTAACCGCTCTGCTGTGAGCATTCTGTTTGTAGCGCGTTTTTGTTGGTTTTGTTTTGTGTTGGCGATGACCGGCAATAAAGAAAAAAAAAAAGGGGGGGGGGGGGGGTATAGCTCAGTGGTAGAGCATTCGACTGCAGATTGAGAGGTCCCCGGTTCAAACCCGGGTGCCCCCTTGGCCCGATTGCACTTTTGTTTTCTGCTCGCGTGTTTTATGATCCATATAGGAGCGTTTGGCGTGGCTGAGGTCTGTCTCGGAGGCATAGCTCAGTGGTAGAGCATTCGACTGCAGATCGAGAGGTCCCCGGTTCAAACCCGGGTGCCCCCTTCTCCCGATTGCACTTTTGTTTTCTGCTCGCGTGTTTTATGATCCATATAGGAGCGTTTGGCGTGGCTGAGGTCTGTCTCGGGGGCATAGCTCAGTGGTAGAGCATTCGACTGCAGATCGAGAGGTCCCCGGTTCAAACCCGGGTGCCCCCTTCTCCCGATTGCACTTTTGTTTTCTGCTCGCGTGTTTTATGATCCATATAGGAGCGTTTGGCGTGGCTGAGGTCTGTCTCGGGGGCATAGCTCAGTGGTAGAGCATTCGACTGCAGATCGAGAGGTCCACGGTTCAAACTCGGGTGCCCCCTTGGCCCGATTGATCTTTTGTTTTCTGCTCGCGTGTTTTATGATGCATTTAGGAGCGTATGGCGTGGTTGCAGTCTTTCTCGGGGGTATTGCTCAATATATTATAAAAGATATTGTTGGACCTCATCAAACATGTGGAATAAAGACCAGAAGCATATTTAATAATATTCATGTAGCGCGTAGTGTGTTCGAGTGCTGCGATTCTCTAAACAGGAGAATGGCCATGGTTCAAGTTGCATTTGATCGTGTCTCATGAAATATTGTACTGTTTGTTGGAACATATTGGTGTTGGTGCCGTTGTATTGAAAGGAGTTAAAATGGCTTATGCATGTTGTTCTACACGCCTTATGATTAACAAAGTGTTATCTGAAAGAATTGATGTAAGAGCATCTGTGCGGCAGGGATGTCCACTGTCTCCTCTCCTCTTTGCTATATATTTGGCACCATTGTGTAGAATGGTAACTGCTAACGAATACATCCGTGGTTTAAAGCTGGAAGTATGTGAAGTGAAAATATTGGCATACGCTGATGATGTGGCGCTTTTTTGTGAAGACCGCGAAAGCGTTTCGGAAGCTTTGAAAGTAACACAAAGGTATTGCAGGCAGACTGGCAGTGCTGTTAATTTAAAGAAAAGTCTCGGAGTCTGGCACGGGGAATGGGAAGAGGACCCGGAACTTTTCTGTGGAGTAAGATGGGCTACATAGCCCAGAGTTTATTTGGGAGTCCCATTCGACAAATACGGGGAAAATACGAATTACTGGAATGAAAAAGCGGAAGTCCGGGAAAGGACGAAAGGATGGATGGGACGTAACCTCTCTATTTTCGCCCGTGCAACTGTATGCAATACCTTTTTGGTGGCAAGAATAATGTATTTACTTCAAGTATTGTATTGTGCTCGAATCAATATACAAAGGTTCCATCGTGTATTTGCGGTCTTCATTTGGTCGTCCAACTGGGAACGAATTAGCAGAGATAATCTCTTTCGGTGAGTTAAAGACGGAGGATTGTCTCTAATGCATCTATATGTGCGGCAGATGGTTTTAAGGTTTTGTTTCCTACGTGAACAAAAAGATGCATTCCTAAGAACCTTCATGCAAATCATGCTATCCAGTGCAATTCCAGAGTTTATAGTCTCTTCATGCTCTGCTCGGGGATACACTGTGTCACGCTTCCTGCGAGAAGTGGAGTGGTCGTTCAGGTTTTTGCGCGTGCGGTACTCTGTAGAGTATTTAGCGACGGTACCACCTAAGCGGCTGCACAAGGATCTTATTTCACAATTGTTCCCAGCTCCATTGTACAGAACCTTATACTGTAAATGCCCAGGGAAAGACGTGCTCAAGCGAGTTAAAAACATGACTGTTGCACCGGGCGTAAAAACATTCTTTTTTAAATTGCATACAGGAACCCTCCCAGTCAAAACATGGATGGAAGAAAAGGGCCTTTTTGTACCTTAGGGCTCAAACTGTCTACTATGTAGGAAACCTGAAACAGTTGAGCACGTGTTCGTGGATTGTTGGGATGCGGTATTTTACTGGGATGTGTTACAAAGGACACTTAAAAAAGACCTGCCATTGACGCCACCTGGAATTCGGTACTTGGCAACTGTTAATGATGATTTTCAGTATAACCTCATCACGCTATTGGGCCTGCACAGTATTTGGAGGAGTAGGATGGCTTATAGACACTGTGATGTCGATGCATGATCTGTATGTGATTATTTTGTTGAACAAGTGTATAAACTAAAAGAAATTTTGACGCAGCAAGACGCTGCGGGGGAGGTCTTGAGTCTGATGGGCGAACTTGTGGTAATGAAAGTCCATTAGACACGGTTGTCAGCCAAGGGGCATGGCAACCACGATCTTTTACTGATGTATTTGTACCAATTCATGCAATAAAGAAAAAGGGATCGGGGGTATAGCTCAGGAGGATTCCACTTCCGGCCACCACTGTGAACGGACGTGTTGTCATGTGCTCCTTCGGAGCGGTGTTAGCGGCTCAGCCGAGCCGCGGAAACAGGTTTACTGCTGAAGATAACGACACAGGCTACGAAGTTATGCCCCACCTCCCAACAGGTCGTATTGTTCTTAATACCGTATTTTTGCACGGCGACGTTCGAGCGCGGCCGTATAGGGTCGAGGACTACAGGGATGCCCTGGCCCGTTTGGAATTTCTTCCCGAGGTTGTGGCCTTGGGAGCATTTCAAATGAATCATGTGTGGGCAGTCACGTTTAAGAACACGGAAGCCGTTAAGAAAGTGCTTGCTGTCGGGAGCATGACGGTGAAGGAGCACCGTTGTCTTGTGATTGACCCCAACAAGCAAGAGGTTCGCGTTAAAGTGCACTGGGTCCTTCACAACGTGACTGATGAAGAAGTGCGTGTGGCCTTCCTTCCGTACGGTGAGGTAACCGAGTTGTCGAAGGAGCGCTGGCGTGTGCACGGCGTCACAGAAAAAGGGTCAACGACCCGCGTACTAAGCCTGAAGCTCAAATCCAAAGTGACAGTTGACATACCTCACCAACTGCGAATAGCCGGTGAACCTGCACTTTTGGTTGTAGCTGGGAGGCCCCCGCTCTGCCTCCGCTGCCAAGGGAAAGGCCACATTCGCCGCGACTGTCGGGTACCTCGGTGCTCGCGTTCTCGCCGGTTTGGTCACGACGAAAGCGAGTGTGTACCTACGTACGCCAGCAAGACCGGGCCTGGAAGGAACATTGATATGACTGAGCACGTCATGGACGAGGTGGAGGCTGAGGAAGCATCAAGGGCAGCTGGAGGAAAGCAGCAACCGTCGAGAAGAGCACGCAGCCTTCAAGTGTTGGGCCTAGCGGCACAAGTCCGGCCGAGGCACCTCCAGTACCGCAACACGTCTCCGAGGAAAAGACGAGCCAAGAAAAGCAGCCGCCTACTCTCAGAGCCCCTGCTAGAACACTTGACGAACCTCACGTCGAACACCCCCATAATGATGTCTCATTGGAAGAAGCTGTTGTCACAACCACAAAACGCGCTTACCTCGTAACTGTGAAAGATGACCGACAAACTGATGGAGCACCCGCGGAGGAGCCGCCCACCAAGGCGGTAATGACGCGACGGTCGCGCTACAGGCCAAGACCAAATATTCCACCAGACATACGACCTGCGGTAGAGGCGCCTGAATAGCGCTTCTACAGCTGTAATGCGCTGCCGTCGGTTTCCGGATCAGCGTGCCATGGTGGAGACGACATACCATGGAAGGGAACTGTGAGCTTGACCGTCAAACTTTGGCCACGGACTGTGAAAGTGCGTGTGATCGTTGCGAGGCGGTGCGCTTTGTGGAGCTCCAACACCCGGAACCCCCTTCAGCGCCACGGTTCTCTGAGGTGAGCACTGCGCGAGCAGTGGGTGCCTTTAAAAATGAACAAAAGATTCAACTGCCACTACGCGTAGCCACGCTGAACGTGCGTGGACTGGCGGCGAGGAAGCGCCAGTGTCAGGTCAACCGCCTCTTTTTAGAAAATGAATTGGATATAATCGCATTACAAGAAACTAAGATTGAGAGCGAGGAACACACAGATCGCATGGTTGAAATTTTTCGGTCCCGATACAATGTCTGCGTACGTCACGCGGTTGAAAAGTCCGGAGGTTGCGCGTTATTTTTGAGAAATAATCTTGGAATTGGGAATGAAACCATTGTCACATCCGAAGAGGGTCGGTTACTGTTTGTCGATTTCACCCTTTCTGGATGCTTTTGGAGAGTGATTTGTGTGTATGCCCCTAACAATTACAAGTAACGTGTTAGTTTTTTTGAAAAGGTCAAAGTGTTTTTGAACTGCGAGAGAAACGTCGTTTTGATGGGGGATTTTAAGTGTGTTTGCATGCCAGAGGATCGAGTGCCGATCACCCCTGTGCGTGATCAGAGTGCGCAGTATCTCGATGCAATAATTCAAGAACACGACATGGAAGATCTGGGCTGGGTGTTGCTTCTAGGCTCGCAGCCATGTTTCACGCACTTCCAATGCGGTAGCAATGCAAGACTAGATAGAGTATACGCAAGCATAGCATTTGTGACAATGTGTTCCAACCATGAAGTGAAACATGTTTCTTTCAGCGATCACAGCCTTGTTATTGTAAGCTTTGGGAATAAACATAGTAGGACTCGTTTCAACTGGAAACTTTGGAAATTTAATGTTAAATTGCTGGAGGATGAAACCTTCGTTAAACAAATTATAGACTTAACCAAAATGCCTTGCGTCAAATCAGCAAATTGCGCAGATATGTGGGAAAATTTTAAGAACACAGTCAAGATGAAAGCGATAGAACGAGGAACTATCCTTCATCAAAGCGAGAAGAAACGAATGAAAGAATTGGAGTGCAAATTAGACTTTTTGACAAGTATGGAAACAGTAGTGCCCGGTTTGTACATAAAAGAAATCCGAGAAGTCAAAAGCCAGCTAGAAGCACTGGAGGCAGATAAATACCGAGCTGCTGTGATAAGGCCGCGCGCCGAAAAGTTGTGGGCTTGTGAAGTGCCGAATAAGCGTGCATTGTGTGATGAAAGAAGATATGCAGCCCAAAATGAAATTCAACAGATCCGCTACCGCAACAGAATAACGACCGACCGCGAAGAAATCGAGCGAGCGTTTGTTGAGCATTACAAAGGACTGATAGGGAATGACAGAAGCGCAAAGGGCAGTCTGTGGGACGAATCTTTCCACCTCATGCCTCGATTAGACGAAGAGAAACGTGCGCGCTTAGAACAGCCTATTAGCTTAGAGGAAGTTCAGAAGGCTATTGAGGACCTGCCACTTGGGAAAACACCAGGACCTGATGGGTTAGGCGCTGCTTTCTATAAAACATTCAGAGAAGAAGTCAGCCCGCTGCTATACGATATGATTGCAGAAGCATGCAATGTAAAACAAAGGGCACCTTCCTTTTCTACTGTCCACATTGTGCTTATCCCCAAAACATGTGACCGAGAAAAAATGCTGTCTGTGGGGGCTTATCGCCCGATAACCCTCACAAATGTCGACTATGAGATCTATATGAAGATTCTTGGCAAACGTTTACAGAGTGTCATCACGGACCTAGTTGGACCGCACCAAACGTGCGGAGTGAAAGGGCGTACCATCTGCACAAATGTGCACATCGCTCGAAGTATACTTGAGTGCTGTGATGTGTTCGGTGGCCGAGTTGCAATGGTACAGCTAGACCTGTCGAAGGCGTTTGATCGCGTGGCGCACGATGTCCTGTACTCAGTTTTGGAACATGTAAATGTGGGTAGCATAATACAAGACGGGCTTAAAATGGTTTACAGCAGCTGTACAGTTCAAATAATTGTCAATAAGAACCTGTGTGAACCCATCCCTCTGCGGTCCTCCGTACGGCAGGGATGCCCGCTTTCCCCATTGCTTTTTGCACTTTACCTTGAGCCCTTCTGTTTAAGTCTTATTAACAACGACCGAATAAATAAATGGCTTCAGGTTTTAGTCATCTGATGTTAAAATTCTTGCGTATGCGGACGACATTGTTGTATTCTGCAGTGACCGCGAGAGTGTACAAGAAAGTGTTGACGTCGCCAATCGGTTTTGCCAGCAAACTGGGGCTGAGATCAATTGGGAAAAGAGTGTGGGCTTTTGGCACGGAAGCTGGGGAATTACACCACCGTTGTTCGCGAATCTGCAGTGGACAAACATGCCGTCGAACTACTTGGGTGTGCCTCTCGAGCACTATAACAAGAGCGCAGATTACTGGAACGAGGCGACGTCAAAAGTGAGCGAGAAAGCAAGGGCATGGCAAGGACGAGACTTGTCGATTTTTGCGAGAGCAACAGTATGCAACATTTTTTTAATTGTCAAAGTGTGGTATGTTTTGCAGTTTCTGTCTATGTCGCGTGTAAATGTGCAAAAACTGCATAGGGTATTTGGTGTGTTTATCTGGAATTCAAGTTGGGAGAGGGTCAGAAGAACCAATTTGTTTCGAACAGTTCAAGATGGTGGTCTGGGTCTCGCGCATTTGTTTGTTCGCCAGGTTGTGTCCCGTTTTATGTTTATGAGGGATCAGAAAGACCCCTTCCTGCGCTCAATGGTGCAGGTGCGTCTGAGCAGGGCTCTTCCTGATTTTATAGTGTCCACTGTGAGATCATCAACTTGTGGCGCTAGAAGTTATTTGAAAGAAGTTGTTGACTCGGTGCAATTTCTCAGGGTTCGGTTTTCACAAGAGTATCTCAGCACTGTAAAGAGGAAAAAACTGTACAAAGATCTTATAGATCTAATCATGCCAGTGCCTCTGTATCGTATAATAAACTCTGGAGGCCTAGGACAAGATGTTCTTAAAAGAATTAAAAGGATGCCAGTTAAAGCAAGTACAAAAACATTCTTTTTCAAACTGCACACAGGTACCTTGCCGGTTAAGACATGGCTATCTGACAAAGGCATTTTTGTACCATGGACAACTAACTGCTTGCTGTGCAAAAAGCCAGAAACCGTTGAACATGTGTTCATCGAATGCTGGGACGCGATCTTCTATCGGGATGTCCTGCAACGTACACTAAAAAAGGAACTACCAACACCGATCGGAATCCGCTATTTACCAACAGACACAGATGACACAGGTGTCCCTTACGACATGATTATGCTCCTCGGCCTCCATAGTTTATTGAAAACTCGAATGGCGGTACGCAATGCAGATGTAAACGTCCGAACTACAAAGGAAAACTTTGTGGAAAGTGTATGTTATATACGCGATGTGTACCGAGCGCAGAAAGACCCACCCGCGTGGATGAGTGTGCTTGATGATTTAGTTCAAATCAAGTCATTTTAACTTGTGACCGGCTGAAGCAGCCGGGGTGCTTTTAACAATGTATCGTGCGTGTCTCAATAAAAAGGTATTAAAAAATCGGGGGTATAGCTCAGTGGTAGAGCATTCGACTGCAGATCGAGAGGTCTCCGGTTCAAACCCAGGTGCCCCCTTCACCCAATTACTCTTTTATTTCTGCTGGCGTGCTTTATGATGCATATAGGAGCGTTTTGCGCGGTTGCAGTCAGTCTCGAGGGTATAGCTCAGTGGTAGAGCATTCGACTGCAGATCGAGAGGTCCCGGATCAAAGCCGGTTGCCCCCTTGGCCCGATTGGACTTTTGTTTTCTGCTCGCGTGTTTTATGATGCATTTAGGAGCGTTTGGCGTGGTTGCAGTCTGTCTCGGGGAGTTTTCTTAGACTGTTGGGAAGTTTTCTTCTGGGACATTCTACAACGAACAATTAAAAAAGACCTACCCGTGGATGCTTTCGGAATTCGATTTTTACCTATTGAAGATGATGATGGGCTACCACTGGACATGATCATACTATTGGGCTTGCACAGTATCTGGCGATACAGAATGGCTTTCAGGCATGCAGACGTTGATGCGAGGAAAATACAGCTGTATTTTCTCGAAGCCGTTGCGAGTGTTATTGAAGTTCTCAAGACACAAGACGAAGTGCCTGAGTGGCTTCCGAGAATGGGAGTGTTGCTGCAAATGACTGATTTGTAATGGATCACGCAGCCCAAATCGCGTGGTTTTAACCCATGTAGTGTATTTGTCGCATAATATTCACTCTCTGTGGGTTTGTATGTTTGTGATGTTCTATATTGTCACGTACAAGGTGATTGAGGATATCAAGAATAGCAAAGGGTTAGCTCCGACACAACAGTAGCGAGCAGCACTGACGCAAACCCGCAAGCGACGTCGTCCTTTTTAACTTCGTCCTCCTTCATTCAGTCATACGCCACGTGGCAACGCTAGGTGGCATTAGCCCCCCTTCCGAAAAAAAAATGGAAAAAAAAGTGAAGACGGCCGGTAAGAACGGTGTGCAAAGTAAGAGGGTGGTCACAGGAGGTGGCCGTGCGTTATCGTTGGTAGTACGGCTTCAGCCGCACAATGTGCACAATATCCAGGCTGGGCTTTCGACGTTTTGATAGTGCGGCGCCGTCTGGAATAACTTCATAACTGAGGTCACTCACACGACGCAACACTTTGTACTGCCCGAAGTAGCGGGAAAGGAGTTTCTCTGACAAGCCTGGACGGCGAACTGGTGTCCACACCCAGACCTGGTCCCCAGGTTTGTAGTGAACCTGGCGGGGCCGGAGGTTGTAGCGGTGCGCGTCAGAGGTCTGCTACCGCTCGATGTGCACACGGGCGAGCTGGTGGGCTTCCTCAGCGCGAATGGCATACTGCTGGGCATCTGGGGGAAGCTGGTCATCATCTGGGCACGGGAGCATGGAATCGAGCATGCTCTGAACTTCACGCCCGTACACAAGTCGAAATGGTGTGAAACGCGTTGTTTCTTGTTGACGCTGTATTATACGCAAATGTGACGTACGGCAGCACCTCGTCCCAGGTCTTGTGCTGCACATCGATGTACATTGACAACATGTCCGCAATCGTCTTATTTAACCTTTCGGTAAGGCCATTGCTCTGCGGGTGTTACGCTGTGGTCTTGCGATGGGTCGTGTAACTCAACTCAAATATGTGGTCGATGAGCTGCAAAGTGAAAGCTGCCCTCTGTCGGCAATGACATACGAAGGGGCGCCATGCCGCAAGACTATGTTATGCATAAAAAACTCGGCTACTTCGGAAGCTGTAGCATGAGGGATTGCCTTTGTCTCAGCGTATCGGGTCAGGTAGTCAGTAGCGACTACTATCCATTTGTTTCCCGCCTGCGACAAAGGGAAAGGGCCAAGAAGATCCATGCCGATTTGGTCAAATGGAATACGTGGTGCTCTAACGGACTTGAGAAATCCGGCAGGCTTCGGGGGCGGTGTTTTACGGCGCTGGCATTCGCGACAGCTTCTTACATAGCGTTTCACAGTTGCGGAGAGTCCTGGCCAGTAATACATGTTGCGGACTCGAGCAAGCGTCCGTGAGTAGCCCAAATGACTAGACGTCGGTTCGTCGTGGCAAGCAAGGTGAATATCCGCACGGAGCTCGCATGGTACTACCAGAAGGTAATCTCTTTCTTGGCCTTGGGAGTTTCTTTTATACAAGACGCCTTGCTGCATACAGAATGAACCAATGTGCCGAGATAGGCGTCGAGGGAGCGTCGTATCACGCCCTTCCAGATAATCGATGAATGGAAGGATGTCTGGATCAGCTCTTTGTCGATCCCTGAGCTCAGATGCACTGAGAGCTCCTAGAAAGCCGTTGTCGTCATCGGCTGCAGCATCGTCAGTGACAACGGGGGCTCGTGACAGCGTGTCAGCGTCTTCGTGTTTGCGGCCTGACTTATAAACAATAGTTATGTCAAATTCCTGAAGCCGTAAACTCCAGCGTGCAAGTCATCCCGATGGGTCTCGCAGATTTGCCAACCAGCAAATATGTGTAAAATTTGATAATAAATTAGGCAATAAAAAAGGGGGGTATAGCTCAATGGGATTCCACTTCCGGCTTCGCTAGCGAGCGGACGTGTTTTCATGGGCTCCCAAGGAGCGGTGTCAGCGGCCCAGCAGGGCCGCGGTAGCAGGTTCTTGTCCTCTGACAGTGAGTACCACGTTGTTTTTCCCAGTCTGCCCACAGGTCGGTTCGTTTTAAATGCCGTATTTTTGCACGCTGACATAACTGCCCGGCCATATAGGGTTGAGGACTTTAGAGACGCCCTCGCTCAGCTTTCGGTGCTCCCCGAAGTTATCGCTTTGGGGGTGTATCGAATGAGACATGTCTGGGCCGTTACACTCAAGGATGCCGAAGCAGTCAAGAAGGTGGTCAGCATTGGCGAACTACAAGTGAAGAAGAAGCGATGCCTCGTCATTGACCCGGCTAACAGGGATATACGCATGAAGATGCACTGGCTCCTGCACAGTGTACCAGACGAGGACGTGTGTCTCGCCTTCGCTCCTTTCAGCAAGGTCAGTGACATCTCGCGGGAGCGGTGGCGAGTTCAAGGAGTGACAGACAAAGGCTCTACGACAAGAAATGTGACCTTGAAGCTGAACGTCGGTGTGAAGGTTGACGATCTACCTCATCAACAGAGCGTGTCCGATGAGCTAGCTCTTGTTGTGCCGGGCAGGCTTCACTCTGCCTTCGCTGCCGAGCCACAGGTCATATTCGCCATGAGTGCCGTATCCCGCGGTGCGGTGTCAGTCGTCGCTTCGGCCACGACGAGAGCCAATGTTCGCGGACCTATGCCAGCGTAACCGGACCCGTGGGCAGTGAGGATGTATCTGACCTGGTCATAGACGAGGCAGACGTTGAGGAAGCATCAGCTGCAGCAAGTGCGCGAGCCACTGTGGCGACGTCGAATAAACCTATACCGCAAGCGGGGGACAACACTGTACAAGAAGCCGTGGTTGAAGAACCGCAACAAGTGCCTTCACGAGACGTCGCGGAGACGCCGAAGGGCACGGACGAGAAGCCTGCAGACACTGTCGTGGCCGTCAGCCATGCAAGCAGACGCCGACAGCATGGACACTGCGTTCGGAGCGGCTAACTTCCCAGCCGGGAAACGGCCGAATGATGATACCGACAGCAAGCAATTGCATCAGGAAGGAACAGGTGGAGACGAACCACCAGCGAAAACGCCACGACCAGGGATGCGGAGATCATCCTTCAAGCCTCGACCGAGCATTCCCGTCGATGCTCGGCAGGCGGGTAAACCGCCTCCGTAAATTTGTGCTGTCAGGGTCGTAAAAGGGTTGGGGGGGATATTGACGAAAACAATGGCTAAGATACTGTGTAAATTATAGTATTTGAACGGATGCAGGATAAAGGCAGCGATGGCGTAGCGGTAGAACATCCGCCTCGCATGCAAGAGGACCGGGGTTCAAATCCCGGTGCCGCGCAATTCTCCACCGGATGAAAAAGAAAAAAAATCTGTGTGTCGATGGAATTGCATAAACAGGTTTGGGGTGCGACCTGATGCCGGTGAACACCTCCGGCAACGCACTCCCTCACCAGAACAGGAGTTGGCCACCCTGGTGCAGTAATTGGCCGCAACCTCCTATGATAAGCTCCATAAAACCCCGGCCCTCAGTCACCAGCGGCTGTGGAACAACTGACCACGGCGGCGGTCAGACCTGTGACGCAGCAGGGGGTGCTAAGAAAGCCTGGCTCCGCTGGACAGGCCGCCATTGGAAACTGACCCTGGCAACGTTTAATGCTAGAACCCTAGCTAGTGAAGCTAGTTTAGCAGTGCTGTTAGAGGAACTAGAGGGCATGAAATGGGATGTCATAGGGCTTAGTGAGGTTAGGAGGCCGAATGAGGCATGTACTGTACTGAAGGATGGGCATGTACTGTGTTATCGAGGTTTACCAGAGAGGCGACAACTAGGAGTAGGTTTCCTTGTCAATAAGTATATAGCGGGTAATATAGATGAATTCTATAGTATTAATGAGAGGGTTGCAGGCATCGTAATTAGGCTTAATAAGCGGTATAAACTGAAGGTTGTACAGGCCTATGCACCTACAAGTAGTTATGATGACCAGGCAGTTGAAAGCTTCTATGAAGATGTAGAATCGGCAATGCCAAAAGTAAAGACGCAGTATACTGTACTAATGGGCGACTTCAATGCCAAGGTAGGGAGAAAACAGGCAGGAGACAAGGCAGTAGGTGATTATGGCATTGGTTCTAGGAATAGCAGGGGGGAGTTACTAGTTGAGTTTGCAGAGCGCAGTAACTTACGAATCATGAATACCTTCTTCAGCAAACGGAAGAACCGGAAATGGACATGGAAAAGTCCTAACGGAGAGACTAAAAATGAAATCGACTTCATAATGTGTTCAACCCCCGCCCTTTTGCAGGATGTAGAGGTAATCGGGAAAGTGCGATGCAGTGACCACAGGATGGTGAGGTCCCGAATTAGCCTAAATCTGAAGAAGGAACGCAACAGATTAGTAAGAAAGAAACCCATCAACGAATTAGCGGTGAGGGGGAGGGCAGAAGAGTTCAGGATCTCGCTACAGAATAGGTATTCAGCTCTAACTGAGGTTGGCGACATTACCCTAAGGCAAGGAACAATAATTTCAGATATATCATTACTGAGTGCGCGGTAGAAGTAGGCGGTAGGATAGTTAGAGAGGATACCGGTAAGCTGTCTAAGGAGACGAAAGATTTGATTAAGAAACGCCAGAGTATGAAAGCTTCCAATCCAACAGACCAGATCGAATTGGCCGAGATATCAAAGCTAATCAATAAGCGCAAGGTGGCCGATATAAGGAAGTATAACATGGAGAAAATTGAGCATGCTGTAAAGAGCGGGGGAAGCCTTACAGCGGTAAAGAAGAAATTGGGCATAGGCAAAAACCAGATGTATGCGATAAGGGACAAGGCGGGCAACGTCATCACTAATATGGACAAGATAGTCAAAGTAGCCGAGGAGTTCTATACAGATCTCTACAGCAGCCAAAGTAGTCAGGACCGTAATGAGATTGGCGGTAGGGAAAAACAGTTAGACGTTCCACCAGTGACGAAAGACGAGGTCAAGAAAGCATTAGAAACTATGAAAAGGGGGAAATCAGCTGGAGAGGATCAGATAACTACAGATTTGCTAAAAGACGGGGGGGATATCGTGCTAGAGAAACTGGTTACCCTGTATACGCAGTGCCTGATGTCATCGACGGTACCGGAACCATGGAAGAATGCAAACATTATCCTCATTCACAAGAAAGGGGACTCTAAGGACCTTAAAAATTACAGACCAATCAGCTTACTGTCTGTTACGTATAAGGTATTTACTAAGGTAATCGCTAATAGAATCAGGACAACCTTAGACTGCAATCAATCAAAGGATCAAGCAGGGTTTCGGAAACGGTACTCTACTATCGATCATATCCATACCATCAACCAGGTGATAGAAAAATGCTCGGAATATAACCAGCCCTTATACATAGCATTCATTGATTACGAAAAAGCATTTGACTCAGTTGAAACCTCCGCGGTGATGCAGGCATTGCGAAATCAGGGGGTAGACGAGCCGTACGTGAAAGTGCTGGAAGATATATATAGTGGCTGCCCAGCAACCATAGTTCTGCATAAAGAAAGTAACAAAATTCCCATAAAGAAAGGTGTTAGGCAAGGAGACACAATCTCCCCAGTACTATTCACAGCTTGTTTAGAGTAAATATTCAGAGACTTGGAATGGGAGCAGTTAGGGATAAGGGTAGATGGAGAATACCTCAGTAATCTGCGATTTGTTGATGACATTGCCTTGCTAAGCAACTCGGGGGATGAACTGCAAATAATGATTGATGACCTAGACAGAAAAAGTAGACAGGTAGGGTTGAAAATCAATATGCAGAAGACTTAGGTAATGTTCAACAGCCTCGGGAAGGAACAGCAGTTTACATTAGGTAGCGAAATACTGGAAGTAGTAGGCGAATATGTCTACTTAGGACAGGTAGTAACCGCAGATCCGGACCATGAAAAGGAAATAACAAGAAGAATAAGATTGGGATGGAGCGCATTTGGCAAGCACTCGCAGATTATGACTAGCAGCTTACCGGTATCGCTCAAGAGGAAAGTATACAACAGTTGCATCTTGCCTGTGCTCACCTATGGGGCTGAAACGTGGAGGCTAACCAAGAGAGTTCTACTTAAGTTGAGGACAACCCAGAGGGCTATGGAACGAAAAATGGTAGGGGTAACATTAAGAGATAGAAAGCGTGCAGAGTGGGTCAGAGAAGTATCTCAAGTTACCGACATTCTAGTGGAAATTAAGGAGAAGAAATGGACATGGGCAGGACATGTAGTGCGAAGAGAGGATAACCGATGGTCGCTGAGGGTAACAAACTGGATTCCAAGGGAAGGAAAGCGTAGCAGGGGGCGGCAGAAAGTTAGGTGGGCGGATGAGATTAAGAAGTTCGCAGGGGTCAAGTGGATGCAGCTAGCACAGAACCGGGTTAAGTGGAGAAATATGGGAGAGGCCTTCGCCCTGCAGTGGGTATAATCAGGCTGATGATGATGATGATGATGATGATGATGATGATGATGATGATGATGATGATGATGATGATGATGATGATGATGGTGATGATGATGATGATGATGATGATGATAAAGGCGCTTACATTCCTTTTAAATCGAAGACAGAATTTCGGTTGGGAAGCCTGCGGTTCTCATGGTATCGCAAAGGTATCAAAAGAGAAACATGTTTTATTGTGATGGGCACCATTCGTTCGTGTAGCCATGGCAAGCATTCTTGAAACAGCGTTACGGGTAGCCACTCTAAACGTAAGAGGGCTTTGTGCAAGGAGACGGCAGTGCCAACTTAGTCGCGTTCTTCTTGACAATGACCTACATGTAGTTGCCGTCCAGGAGACAAAAATTGAAAACGAAGAAGCGACTGATCGAATGGTGTCCAATTTCCGTATGCAGTTTCATGTACGTGTATGTCATGCATATTGTGGATCAGGTGGTTGTGCCCTATTCATACGCAATAACATTGGGATTTGTGTGGAATGAGTGCTTTCTTGTCAAAGTGGGCGCCTTTTAGTCGTTGATCTCACCTATTCTTGTCTATCTTTCCGTGTCATTTGTGCCTATGCACCTAATGTTGAAACAGAGCGTCGATACTTCTCTGAGCGTTTTTATGCTTACATACACTGTGACAGAGTAATAGTACTGTTGGGAGACTTCAACTGCGTGTGCTCAGCATGGGATCGCGCTAAGCGTGCACGTGTCCGAGAAAAAAGTGGCGAAGTGCTAAATGCAGTGGTATGAATGCAATCTCGAAGACATAGGAAGCGTGCTGAACGGCGAAAATCGTCCGCAGTACATTCATTTCCAACGTGAAAGTCACGCGAGACTAGACAGAATATATGCATCACATGAGTTGGTGTCCTTACGTACTGCCTACGAAGTCAAGCCCGTTCAGTTTAGTGATCACTGCTTGGTGATGGCAACGTTTGGAAAAAGACACAGGAATATTCGATTTAACTGGGACCTATGGAAATTAAATGTCAGGCTGTTGGAGGATGAAGTCTTCGTTAACGCAGTAACGGAAGAATTCGAAAAGTTACTTGAAATGCAGCTCCCTGTTTTGCAGTCGAATGGGAGTCATTTAAACAGCGAGTTAAAATGAAAGCCATCGAAAGAAGCAGCCTCATAGCATATCAGCAAAGAGAGAACGAAACAAAATTTCAGCAAGAACTAGAGTTATTGATAAGCATGGAAAACATTCAGCCTGGTAATTACAGGAAAAAAATAAGGGAAGTTAAAAGCCAGTTGGAAGGCGTGGATGCAAAAAAATACAAAATGGCGATTTTACGCGCTAGATCAGAGAGGCTCTGGGCAGGAGAAACGCCAACTAAGCGAGCGCTATCTGACGAAAAAAGATATGCATGTCAGAAAGAAATACGCCAGTTAGCAACCGGGAACGCAATCCCATCGGATAACACCGTTATCAAGAAAGTGGTTGCCGATCATTTTAAAGACCAGTTTAGTTGCTCACGCGAGGCAAAAGACGGATTCCAGGAATTCCTTTCACTTATGCCACGTCTGGACGAAACAGTCAAGAAGCAACTGGAGCAGCCAATTACTGAGGGCGAAACAGAATGTGCAATCTATGCCCTCGCCCTAGGTAAAGCACCCGGGCCTGACGGTCTAGGAGCGGCTTTTTGCAAAGTTTTCAGAACGAAGGCAGCCCGCATGTTGCATAAGGTTCTGGATGAAGCTTACGGAATAAAAAGAGTGCCCTTGTCTTTTACAACTTCGCACATTGTGCTCATACCAAAGAGTGATGATGCGGATAAAAGTTTGTTGATAAGGTCCTATCGTCCGATCACTCTTACCAACGTAGATTACAAGATTTTTATGTTATGAAAGCTCAGGCCAAACGGTTGCAGTCAGTGATAAGAACTTTAGTTGAACCGCACCAGACTTGTGACATAAAAGGCAGAAGTATAGCAACTAATGTCCATGTTGCTCCAAGTATTCTTGAGTGTTGCGATAGGAGGGGGGGGGGGGGGGGGCATTTGGTGACCGCGTGGCTATGATGCAGCTCGACCTGGCGAAGGCGTTCGACCGTGTCTCGCACGAGGTTCTGCTATGGGTTTTGGAGCATTCGAACGTTGGTACTGTTATAACCGAGGGAGTAAGAATGGCCTACACGAAGTGCTCAACGCGAGTCATAGTTAACAGAGAACTCACTGGCAGCCTGCCGGTTTTGTCGTCAGTGAGGCAAGGATGTCCGCTGTCACCCTTGCTGTTTGCTGTTTACCTCGATCCACTCTGTTTGGCCATTGCAAATAGCCAACTTATAACAGGTTATACACTGCAGGCGGCCCATGTTAAAATCTTGGCTTACGCCGATGATATCGCCATTTTTTGCTCAGACAGAGACAGTATTCAGCACGCCACAACTGTTGAACAACAATTTTGTGAGTGCACCGGGCCCCAGATAGACTGGGAAAAGAGTCATGGTTTTTGGCATGGTGACTGGGGAGCCACGTCGGACAATTTTTGTCGACTTAATTGGTCATCTGTTCCAAAACGGTATCTTGGTGTACCGCTTGGTTTCTATCGTGACCCCGAGCCATATTGGGCTAACCAAGCGTTGTTTGCAAAAGAAAAGGCTGACACGTGGCAAGGAAGGCAATTGTCGATGTTTTCCCGAGCCACAGTCTGCAATCTCTTCCTTGTGTCTAAGATCTGGTATGTAATGAATGTGTTGGGTGCATGGGGATCAGTGTACAAAAAATTCGCCGTGTTTTGGATGTGTTCATTTGGGCTTCGACATGGGAGAGAACAAGTCGAACCAATCTTTTCCTTCCTGCCAAGAAGGGAGGACTAGGGCTTGTGCATTTATTTCTGCGCCAGGTTGTATCGCGCTTTATTTATCTACGCGACCAAAACAATCCATTTCTCCGGACAGCGATTCAAGTCAGGCTCAGCAGACGCCTTCCAGGGTTCGCGGTGTCATCATGTAAAAATATGTGCGGTGCCGTGACTGGATATCTGCGTGAAGTTATGCTTGTTTATAGGCTGTTAAATGAGCGTTTCTCTCATGAGTTTCTGTGCAATGTCACCAAGAAGAAACTCTATAGAGACCTCACTGACATCATGCTTCCGCAGCCATTGTACCGTTTGCCATACCGCGGAGGCCCCGGACAAGACGTCCTTAAAAGAGTTAAAAGTATGCCGGTAATATCTTCAGTCAAAACATTTTTCTTTAAACTGCACACTAACACGGTACCCGTTAAGACATGGCTTCATAGCAAAGGCATTTTCATACCCTGGGCTACTAATTGTTTGTTATGCAAAAAACCTGAAACAATAGAGCATGTTCTTCTTGATTGCTGGGACCCAATATTTCACTGGGATGTTTTGCAGCACACGCTTAAGAAACAGTTACCACTCGATCCATATGGAATAAGGTTCTTGCAGATAGAAACTTCACAGGATATACCATATGATTTGATTATGCTTCTGGGCCGGCACTCAATATGGAAAACGAGGATGCAATTTGAACATGCTGATCTTGTCGTGCGTCCTGTTCGCGAGCATTTTGTTGAAAGTGTCGTTTCACTAAGAGAGTGTTACCGGGCACTGCCTGATCCGCAAGAATGGATTACCTTGCTGGATGTTTCGGTGTCGCTGAGACAATTTTAATCCGTGTTTGCCTAAGTATGGCTTACGCGATTTATGCACTGTCTCTCGAATACATAGCGCAAAAAAGACGGGGACAACACAGATGTAGACAGGACAGGCGCTACGTCTTCAAGAAACTGCTACCAACTAGCCCAAACCAAACATCTGTTTATGCACTGTATTCTTGATTTTACTTTCAAATGTCGAGGTCGGCAATAACCAAAAAAAAAAAGGGGGGTATAGCTCAGTGGTAGAGCATTCGACTGCAGATCGAGAGGTCCCCGGTTCAAACCCTGGTGCCCCCTTGGCCCGATTGCACTTATGTTTTCTGCTTGCGTGTTTTATGATGCATATAGGAGCGTTTGGCGTGGCTGCAGTCTGTGTCGGGGGTATAGATCAGTGGTAGAGCATTCTACTGCAGATCGAGAGGTCCCCGGTTCAAACCCTGGTGCCCCCTTGACCCGATTGCACTTATGTTTTCTGCTCGCGTGTTTTATGATGCATATAGAAGCGTTTGGCTTGGATGCAGTCTGTGTCGGGGGTATAGCTCAGTAGCATTCGACTGCAGATCTAGAGATTCCCGGTTCAAACCCTGGTGCCCCCTTGGTGAGCTGGTGGTGAAAAAGTGGAGGTGTCTTGTCATCGACACAGCTAACCAGGATGTACGCATGAAAGTACACTGGCTC
Organism: Amblyomma maculatum; assembly: GCF_055883805.1. Classification (NCBI taxonomy): domain Eukaryota; kingdom Metazoa; phylum Arthropoda; class Arachnida; order Ixodida; family Ixodidae; genus Amblyomma; species Amblyomma maculatum. The sequence goes on from NC_139344.1 coordinate 137,188,458, forward strand.
TTACACAGTGTTCCGGACGAAGACGTGAAGCTCGCATTTTACAAGGTCACCGACGTCGCCTGCGAGCGGTGGCGCGTGCAGGGCATGGTGGACAAAGAAAAGGGTCGACTACACAGCATGTGACCCTGAATTTGAAGCCTGGAGTTAAGCTCGACGACATCCCCCACCAGGTGAGCATCGCCGGTGAGCTGGCCCTTGTGGTCGTGCCAGGGAGAGCTCCGCTCTGCCTACGCTGCCGCGGCACCGGCCACATTCGCCGGGAGTGCCGTATACCAAGGTGTGGTGCCTGTCGACGGTTCGGTCACGAGGAGGGCCAGTGCGAGCGGACCTACGCTAAAGTGACCGGGCCCATGAACGCTCAGGACGCATCCGTCTTGTTCATAGACGAGGCGGATATGGAAGAGACATCTTCCGCTACGACTGAGACAGCTGCGGGTGAGAGGAAGACTGTCCTGGGGGTGCCACAGCAGGAGAAAACCGTGGTTGAGGCGGATGTCACCACACGTGAACCAGCGCCTCACCAGGACGTCGGGCCCAAGTCGGAGGGCGAGGCGAAATCTTCAGTCGATACTAAGGCTCCTTGCATTCCTCCAGATTCTGAGGGCATAGACATTCTTCCCGGTGCGGCTACCTTGGTGGCCGGAAAGCGCCCCCACGACGCCGTTGACAGCGGGACGCTTCAACAGGACCACAACGGAGGAGACGAACCACCGCCCAAAACACCAGGTTTGAGGCGGTCTACCCTGAAGCCGCGGCCGAACATTTCGTTCGATGCAAGGCAGGCGGGAAAACCGCCTAAATAAATAAGTGAAATTGGTTCACAGGAAGGGAAAGGCGCAGTAACTGTCACACTTGCTCTGTGGACACCCGAACCGCGCCGTAAGGGAAGGGAGGAAGGTGGGAATGAAAGTGGAAAGAGAGAAAGAGGAGCCGTAGTGGAGGGCTACGGAGTAATTTCGACAACCTGGGGATCTTTAACGTGCGCTGACATCGCACAGCACACGACGCCTCTTCGTTTCGCCTCCATCGAAACGCATCCGCCGAGGTCGCCTTCATAGTTTCTTTTGCAAAGTGTCATTTTGGGCAATGGGTATTGGGGTGTGGCGCAAGGGCAAACACCGTTTTATAAGGCGTTTTTTTTTTCTTTTCGATATGGCGATCACAATAAGTGAAGCACTGCGTGTAGCAACTATTAACGTGAGAGGCCTTGGAGGAAGGCGACAGTGTCAGCTTAGTCGCCTTCTTCTAGATAACGATCTACATGCAGTCGCCGTGCAAGAGTCGAAAATTGAGAGTCAAGTTGCTACAGACCGAATGGTGTCCACTTTCCGTACGCATTTTGATGCATGTGTGTGTCATTCTGTAGGTGCCTCTGGTGGTTGTGTACTTTTTCTTCGCAATAATCTTGGTATTATGGTACAGTCGACTTTCTCGTGTCAAAGCGGCCGTCTCCTTGTTGATTTTTTTGCACTGCGGCCTTGATTTCCGAGTTTTTTGTGTGAATGCACCAAACGCAGAGACTGAGCAAAAATTATTTTTTGAAGGATTGGAGTCATACTTAAACAGTGATGGGGTGTTAATCCTACTGGGTGATTTCAATTGCGTTTGCCAAGCTTCAGATCGCGCCAAAAAGTGATTTGTACGTGATAAAAGTGATGATGTTTTGAATGAAATCGTCCATGGCCATGATTTAGAAGATATTGGAAGTTTATTTACTAATGGAACTTATACGCAGTATACCCATTTTCAGGGCAACAGCCATGCTCGATTAGACAGATTGTATGTCGCAGCTGAACTTGTACCACTTTGCACCTTGTACGAAGTTAGACCTGTGGCTTTCAGGGATCATGCCTTAGTGATTGCAACCTTTGAAAGAAAATACAAAACGAAAAATGGGTTTAATTGGCATTTATGGAAACTTAATAAGTTGTTGGAGGATGAGAGCTTTTTTAACGAAACAGATCAATAATTAAATATATTACTAAAAGCGAAACCGTTGAGCTTCGCTGCAAAATGGGAGGAATTTAAGCAAGGGGTAAAAATGAGAGCGATTGAAAAAAGCACGAAATTAAGATACGCAGAGAAGCAAAAAGAAGCAGAGCTTCGTAAACAGCTCAAATTTCTGACGTGTATAGAAAACGCCCAACCAGGCGCTTGCTTTAATGAGATCAGGGGTGTCAAAGCCCAGCTTGAAAAAATGGACATGGATAAGTATAGTGCGGCAGTTATTCGGGCGCGGACGGAACAGGTGTGGGCGGGGAAACACCAACAAAGCGTGCGTTATCAGACGAAAAACGATACGCGTGCCGAAAGGATATACGAGAAATAAGAACTAGCACAGGTTTTTTGGCGGACAGTAGTGTAGTCAAGAACGCAATCTGTGATCATTTCGCAGATATGCTGGGTCAGTCGCGAAAAACTGAACGGTGCTTCTATAGTGAATTGCTTCCACTTATGCCGAAACTTGAGGAAGAAGTTAAAACACGGCTTGAGCGGCCGATTTCCGTGAAAGAAATTGAGGATGCAATAGATGCCCTGCCAGCAGGTAAAGCCCCTGGACCTGACGGAATGGGTGCAGCTTTCTACAAATAGCCCAGACTCTGCTGAAGGTTGTTGACGAAAGCTATGAGAAAAAACGTGTTCCGCTGTCTTTTACAACATCCCACATATTGTTTATTCCTAAAACCGATGACCCTGATAAGCGGCTGTTGGTGGGGTCTTATCGTCCGATAAGCCTCATCAACGTCGACTATAAAATTTTCATGAAGATGCTATCGAAAAGATTGCAGGGTGTTATAACAACGCTCGTAGGCACGCATCAAACATGCGGTATAAAAGGGCGAAGTATCGCCACTAACATACACGTGGCACGATCCATACTAGAATGCTGTGACTCATTTGATGACCGAGTGGCGATGATACAACTAGACCTGGCGAAAGCCTTTGACCGCGTTTCTCACAATGTTCTGTTTGCCGTATTAGATCATGCAAATGTCGGCCGAATAATAATAGAGGGCGTTAGAATGGCATACGAAAACTGTACCACACGGATTGTTGTGAATGGAGAACTCACTGAAAGCCTCCAAGTGCGATCTTCTGTGGGGCAGGGTTGTCCACTGCTGCCATTGCTATTCGCAGCCTACCTTGAACCGCTTTGCTTGGCCATCCGGAATAATGAATGCATAACGGGCTTCACGCTACAGTCAGTGCATGTGAAAATCCTGGCTTATGCCGACGACATCGCTGTCTTTTGTGCAAATAGAGAGAGTATTTGTGAGGTGACGAATGTAGTACAGAAATTTTGCAGCTCCACAGGTGCCCAGATAAACTGGGAAAAGAGCTGCGGTTTCTGGCACGGTATAGCTGGGAGGTCACACCCGAACACTATTCTCGGATGCGCTGGTCAACCACTCCAGCATTGTATCTAAGAGTGCTCCTTGATTTTTACCGGGACCCAGACCCGTACTGGCATGCCCAAGCATCGAGGGCCAAGGAAAAAAGTGACGCGTGGCAAGTAAGGCAGTTATCCATGTTCTCGCGTGCCACTATATGTAATCTGTTCCTTACTGCTAAAGTGTGGTACGTGATGAATGTGCTGAGTGCTTCGAGGAAAAACATACAAAAACTTCACCGTGTTTTTGCCGTTTTCATTTGGGCGTCGACCTGGGAAAGGACGAGCCGAACAAATTTGTTTCTCTCCGTACAAAAAGGAGGGCTTGGTCTGGCGCATTTATTTTTGCGGCCAGTTGTCTCGCGTTTCATGTACCTTCGTGACCAAAATGATATCTTCCTCAGAACAGTAATCTAAGTTCGGCTTGGTCGACTCCTTCCTAATTTTCTTGTGAGTTCGTGTCTCAATGTAGGTAGTACAGTAATAGGGTACTTGCGAGAAGTGGTGCTCGCGTACAGATTCCTGCATGTGCGCTTTGTACCGTTTTCGCACCGTTTGTCGCACTGTCCAGGCCCAGGAGATGACGTACTCAAGAGAGTTAAGAAGGTGCCAATATCACCACCAGTCAAATAATGTTTCTTTAAACTCCACACTAGCACATTATCAGTCAAAACTGGATGCACGCTAAAGGCCTTTTCGTCAATTGGTCAACAAACTGTTTCTTGTGTAACAGACCTGGAGACGATAGAACACGTGTTTTTGGACTGTTGGGATGCCATTTTTTTCTGGGATGTGGTTCAGAGAACTTTGAAAAAGAGCTACCTCTAGATGCATATGGCATACGATTTTTACCTTTTCCTAATACAGAGGAGTTTCTCTTTGCCACAATAATGCTCCTGGGCCTCCACTGCTTGTGGAAAACCAGATTGCACTTTAACAATGCAGATATACAAGTCAATCCTGTACGAGAACATTTCATACACAGTGTTGTGCGGTTCAGGGAAGTGCATATGACACTCCTCGAGCAGCCGCAATGGATTCATGTGCTTGACAGTGTGGTAAAACTGCAAACGTTTTAACCAGCCGTGTCAAACGACAGTGTGCTGGCATGTTTTATTGTTCATCGTCTTGTTTTGAATGTCCAAGTCGGCAATAAAGAAAGAAAAAAAAAAAGGGGGGGGGGGAGGTATAGCTCAGTGGTAGAGCATTCGACTGCACATCGAGAGGTCCCCGGTTCAAACCCGGGTGCCCCCCTTCGCCCGATTGCACTTTCGTTTTCTGCTTGCGTGTTTTATGATGCATTTAGGAGCGTTGGCGTGGTTGCAGTCTGTCTCGGGGGTATAGCTCAGTGGTAGAGCATTCGACTGCAGATCGAGAGGTCCCCGGTTCAAACCCGGGTGCCCCCTTCGCCCGATTGCATTTTTGTTTTCTGCTCGCGTGTTTTATGATGCATTTAGGAGCGTTTGGCGTGGTTGCAGTCTGTCTCGGGGGTATACCCTTACAAAAATGAGTTTTGAAACTCTATTGTTGGACTATTGACCGCCTTTTGAATTTATTGAATTTCGATAGACATTCAACCCCAGCTGAGTGCAATCTTTACAGGGCCCACAGAATTTTCATTGTGTTCTACCCAATAGACTTTTTGTGCTATTTTTTCTATGTGCTTTTTGTTGTCAGTTTTCAACGTTCACGAACAATTAGCGTGTACTTTTCAAGCTGATCCATGTTTTTAAGTAGTTTTAGGCACAAATGATAAGAACATGATGTGACAATTTCGTTATGAATTTTTGGTCTCACTTGTAATCAACTATTGGCCACATTCTGCAAAGGGAAATATAAGAGCAGCATGCAGTTGCGTGCTCGTTCATGTTATATAAAAGTACATATTAACGGTGCACACTTAGCTCAAGCTTCGCAACACAGTGAAAATATGCCCTAAAAACTTCATGATGGCAAAGCCTCCACTAATAATGCAAATACATCGTTGAATGTCAGTCAGAATCCGTAATGAATCAGCTTCTGTATGTCGCAGAAGGTAACTTTAGTGGTAGGACATATTTTATATTTATCATAAAACAAGTTCAGTGAGTCATCATACTAACAAACAGGATCCTAGATTGAACCTACCATGTAGGGCAGGACAGAGCTTTTTTAAACCAGTTGCAAAGTTCACTATATATATGCTTCAGGGTCTGACATTCTGCCCAAGCCTAGGTATTTTTGCCCGTAGCTTTTGCCGCAAAATGAGGTGCAGTCTGTATTGGAATCCTGTATGTCTTTGGAGAATTTAACTGTTATTTTTTTCTTTTCCTTCCTTTCTTAAAGTGGACACCATGCTAAAATGAAGTCACTTTAAACATTGAGGGGTTCTAATAATGACGGATTGATCCCACGCATACTATAGAGTTAACACGCATAGCAAAAACATTCGCGTATGAAATAAAAAGAAAAAAAATAGGATTACACGGGTCTTCTATCCGCGACTCGTCTTTTCAAAGAAGCATTCGGCCACTGCCTTGCTACTGTCCACACCCATCTTTCCCCCGTGCCGCGAACGGCGCCAGCATGTCCGGAGGGTCGAGAGTTACTTCCTGTCGGCTGGGGGGAAAAAGGGGGAGGGGGGGAGGGGTTGCTCCCTCTGGGTCTCTGCTCTCTGCCTTCTCCGTGGTTTGTCTTCACGGAGATGACCTTGGCTGCAGCATAGCTCGCGCAGCGGGGGCGGCGGCTCCCCCTTTTCACCGAAGCTGTTCTTCTGCGCCCCGTTTTCTTTGCACGCAGACGCGGGTACGCTGAGTGCGGCGATGTGCCAGTTCAGTTGGCGTTTTCCCGCCACCGTGGTCGCATCTTGCACTGTGAGCGAAGCACCGTATATAGGTTTTTCGCTGGTGATTATCACGAAGATCGTTTTGTTCAAATTTGAGCGCGAACGTACGCATTTAAGTCTTCGGAGGAATCCGCTCTTGGGTGGCAGCTTCTGCGCAAGGAGGACGTGTTTAAGAAGTTCAACAGTCGCAGGCGTTTTGGATTCTGGGCGAAAAGCCGGCACGGGCGGAGGGAGCGTCTGCACTTTGGTGAGAGTTTTACTTTTTCCTATTCGTGTTTGTGCTAGTCTTGTACAGTGTGTGCTACAAGGGGAAGCGAGCATGTAAATATTTCTAGCAGGCAAGCCAGCCTCGTCGGAAAAAAAGGAGGGAGAGAGAGAGAACGAGGCTTGTCTCTAACGCGGACGCTGGGGCCGATGGAACGCCAGTTGGGATGGCGACATTTTCTTTCTTTTACAAGGTGACCGTTTTTGACGGATTGTTCGGCACAGTGCTGTACTCTTTCGATACGCTACTCGCGCTGAGACGGACACATTATCGAGATCATAATATGCCTCTGTCACACATTGTGGATTATTGAATCTGTGCAGCTCCACCATTTTTGCAGTGTTTTTTCCACTCATTTTGGTGCCTATAGTTGGTAATTCTGCTTCAAGTTTTCTGGGTAGTAATGCTTGTGACTTGCACTTTGCTATTTATATTCACAATAGGATCTTTGACGGCAGCATATATTGTTTATCAGGGAGAAATGAACGATGTGGTAGTGCTGCCGAGCTGTGGAAGCGGCGGTCGATGCCGTCTAAGCAGTGAAAGACAGTGACAACTCATTTTAGACAAGAAATTTCTTGAGCTATGACGTGGAGCAGCGCACAAATGCCTTTCCTCTATTTTTAAGTTAGTATATACCGCAACTTAATTATGATTTATATTGTTTATTTCAGCATCACATGCGAGGAGTTCCCGGACGTATCAGCGTTTTACGCAAAGAATAGCCTGGCGTCATACCTTGCATATGAATTGAAATAAAGCAAATAAAGAGCCCAGCTCATGTTATGGGTTCACCAAAGATGCATATTTTTTCTTTCTCATTAACGCGCATTTTTTATTCTGTGTTCCCTTTCCGCTGCGGATTAACAGAAAATGCTGCGTGATCAACGGTTAGCCAGGAGCAGGCACGAGGTGGTTTACATTAATGTAAAAGTAGAACAGCACATATCCTTGCTGCGGTCAGTCAACACATTCTATGTTCTGCTCGATCAATCAACAATTTAGTCAGTTTAGTGTAGGTTAATGAGTGAGTAAGTATAATGGGGCTTAAAAGATCAAGATCTGTTTTGTTCTTTTATGCCTCACTATGCTTATCATTAACCAGCACTGATCAGACAGGATTGTTGATTGGTCGGGCAGAACATAGAATGTGGTGACTTATCGCAGCTAGGAGATGTACTGTACTACTTTTGCATTAATGAAAATCACCCCGTGTCTGCTCCTGGCAAACCGATGGTCGTGTACTATTTTCTGTTGTTCAGGAGTGGAAAGGTAGCAGAAAATCAAAAAGCGTCACTTGCAGAGTTTCTGAAGCATTTGAGCCTGAAATCAACAGAATTTCAGTTGCGCGAATTCCAAAAGCGCTCTTAAGAAACACATGGGCCACTATTTCATAAGCGCTCAACAAGAGGTCAACACTGCATCATCCAAGATGTTGCCGATTATCAACAGACTTTCAACAGCGTGTATTGACACAACGCTTTCGAATTTCTATAGAAACCCTACATGCATTTTTGTAAGGGTAGCTCAGTGGTAGAGCATTCGACTGCAGATCGAGAGGTCCCCGGTTCAAACCCGGGTGCCCCCTTCGCCCGATTGCACTTTTGTTTTCTGCTCGCGTGTTTTATGATGCATTTAGGAGCGTTTGGCGTGGTTGCAGTCTGTCTCGGGGGTATTGCTCAGTCATTCTACTTCCGGCCACCGGCGTGCACGGACGAAGAATCATGAGCTCCGGCGGAGCGGCGATTGCGGCCCAGGCTGGCCGCGGTAACAGGCTTTATGGAAACGATGACAAGGAATACCAGATCATTTCGCCGCATCTGCCCACCGGACGTGTTGTTTTCAACACAGTTTCTTTGCACGGCGACGTACGAGTGCGACCCTTTAGGGTTGAAGATTTCCGGCACGCCCTGGCCAAGACTGGTACGCTTCCAGACGTGGTGGCCTTGGGGGCTTACCAAATAAACCATGTCTGGGCGATGACTTGGAACCCTTAACGTGAGATTGGAACCCTTAACGTGAGAGGTCTAGCAGCGAAAAGGAAGCAGAGCAAAGTCCTGCGCCATTTAAATGAAAATGACATCGATATACTTGGAGGTCAAGAGACAAAAGTCGAGGGTGAACAAGAGACCGAGACCATGGTGCAACGTTTCACGTCGCTGTTTTACGCAGCTGTCAGTCATGCAGTCGGTACTTCTGCCGGATGCGTCCTGTTTGTGAAGAAGTTGCCGGGTCTTGTAGTGCAGTCGCATGCTTCTTTTCCGTCGGGTCGGGGTGTGGTTCTCGATTTTAGTTTTTGCTCGGCTGAGTGGCGTGCTGTTTGTATATATGAACCTACGGTAGTTGATGAGAGGGCTGCTTTGTTTGATTTTGTTGAGTATTTAAACACGGATAAGCAACTTGTCTTTCTGGGAGATTTCAATTGTGTACTGAGCTCCGGTGACAAAACTAGCCATCGTACATTTAGGGATCGTAGCACAGAGGTACTTTCGCACTTGATTGACGAGTTAGCACTGCAAGACGTTGCAGAGCGTCTCACGAGCAAGCACGGGTTCAGTATACGCATTTTCAGGGTGCTAGCCACGCCCGCCTTGACAGAATTTATGTGTCCGCAGAACTGGCTCCAAAATGCCAGGATTATTATATTTTGGCGGTAACGTACTCAGATCACTGCATGGCTCAGTGTACAATTGGAACAAGAAAGGGAGGTAGCGGTTTTAATTGGGAATTGTGGAAGTTAAATAATAAACTGCTGAATGACGAGCAATTCACCAGACTAGTAGAAGAAGAAATTGGTAAGATTTGTCAGGAGGACACCCACGAACTGGGTCAAGAATGGGAACTGTGTAAGCAACAAATTAAAATCAAAGCTATAGAAAAGGCCAGCTGCATACGGTTTCAAGAAAAACAAAATGAAATGCATTTAAGATCTTTGCTAGATAAATTGTTAGCCCTGAAGTGTAACACGTCAGGGTTATACATGGACGACGTTAGAAAAATAAAACAAAGACTTCAACTGAATGACGAAGAACGTTATCGCGGAGCACTGGTGCGTGCGAGAGCGGAAAAATTGGCCATGGATGAGACGCCGACAGAAAGATCGTTGGGAATAGGAAAAGCAAATGCAAGGCGAAATCACGTGGCAGAGGTAGATTGGGCAGGACGTACAGAAACCGATAACAAAGGAGTCGCGAAAGCTTTCCGGGAGTATTACGAAGAGCTATTTTCATCAGGTTTATTTGGACCGTTTTAAAGAATCCTTTCTTGACGCGATGCCAAAAATTGATGACGAACAAAAAGAAAGACTGGAGCGGCCAATAAGCGAAAAAGAAGTGCAGCAGGCAATAGAAAATTTAAACCCAGTGAAATCACCCGGGCCTGATGGCCTGAGTGCGGCTTTTTATAAAGCGTTCAAGGAACAGCTATCACCTTTGTTGTGTGCCTATTTTAATGAAGCGTATGAACTGAAGGCACTGCCTGCGTCTTTCGGATCGTCGCACACAGTACTTATTCCGAAAACTGACCAACCAGATAAGCTTTTAGGCAGTTGTCTTACAGGCCCATTGCTCTGACAAACGTTGATTACAAGATTTATATGAAGGTTGCTTGCTGGCAGACTACAAACGGTTATATGCGAACTAGTGGGCCCTCACCAAACGTGCGGTATCAAAGGGCGATATGCATCTTTCAGAACATCCACAAAGCGAGAAGTGTGCTCGAATGCGGCGATGCAACTTACGCATGTGTTGCGTTACTGCAGTTGGACTTGGAGAAAGCTTTTGATATTAGACTATGTTAATGTCGGCTCTGTTATTCGAGAGGGAGTGGCCTTGGCGTACCGTAACTGCACTACGAGATTAATTGTCAATAGGTCATTGGGGGGCCCCCATCAACGTACGACGTACGGTGCGCCAAGGTTGCCCCCTCAGCCCTCTTTTGTTCGGCATTTATATTGAAACATTGTGTTTAAGCATTCTACAAAACAATGACATTGATGGTGTTCGACTGCAGGAGTCAGAAGTCAAATTACTGGCTTACGCAGACGACGTTGCGGTTTTTTGTGCAAATAAGGAGAGTATAAAGAGGACAGTGGATGTGGTGAAACATTTTAGCAAAGTCACAGGGAGTCAAGTTAACTGGGGTAAGTGCTTGGGATTTTGGAACGGAGAATGGCAGCTGACCCCCAACACTTTCGCTAATGTGTCGTGGGTTACAACGCCTGCAAAGTACTTGGGTGTGCCCTTGGAATTTTACAAGGAAAGCGAGCCATACTGGCTAGAGCAGGTCAAAGAAGCCCGTGAAAAAGCGGAGAAACGGAAAAGCGCTCAATTATCAATATTTGCAAGAGCCGCAGTTTGCAACCTGTTTTTAATTAGTAAGTTATGGTATGCAATGCAAGTGTTGCATTGCTCCTGTGTAAATGTGCGAAAATTGCATCGAGTTTTTGCGGTGTTTGTTTGGGCCTCGAGTTGGGAGAGGTGCAGCCGGACAAATTTGTTCCGGCAGGTGAAGCATGGGGACCTTGGTCTGGGTCATTTGTTTGTGTGACAGATTGTCAACCGGTTTATGTTCTTTAGGAATGCCAGCGATCCATTCCTGCGCACAGTGTGTCAACAAAGACTCGGTCGAGCGTTGCCTGATTTCGTAGTTTATACTCAAAGTATGCCGGGTTCTCTTTTTGGATTCTTTAAGGAAATTGTTGTAAGTGTAAAATTCCTAAGCGCACGTTTTTCGAAAGAGTATTTAAGTAATGTTAACAGGAGAACATTATACAAGGATGTTTGTGAAGTGGTGTTTCCGGTGCCGTTGCACAGAGCTGTATACTATGGAGGCACAGGAAGTAATGTATTAAAACGCGTAAAGAAAATGCAAGTTGCTACGGGAGCTAAAACGTCTTTCTTTAGGCTACATACCGGTACTTTGTACTTTGTGTGTAAAATCATTTATGGAGGAAAAGGGTATGTTCCTACCATGGGGGGCCCAATATGTCTCATCTGCAAACAGCCAGAGACAATAGATCACGTGTTTTTGCATTGCTGGGAGGGGGTATATTTGTGGGATGTACTGCAAAGGACAATAAAAAAGCAGTTGCCACTTGATGCCCATGGTTATAGGTATTTGACATTGGATAACCATGATGATATGCCGTTAGACCAGGTTATGTTAATGTGCCTCCACAGTATGTGGCGCGCACGAATGGCTGGTTATCACTGCGATCCAGATGCACGGCCAGCCCGCATGTAATTCCGCGAAAGCGTGCCGCGATGGCTCGACGTGCTTAAATTGCAACCATGTGCTCCTGAGTGGCTGTCAAAGCTGGAACCTTTGACGGTGCTCAAGGAATTTTAACATGGCAATGCCTGTCCCTCAGTGGGTGTTAGGCAACGCGAACTAGCTTGGTATATATATATATATATATATATATATATATATATATATATATATATATATATATATATATATATATATATATATATATATATATATATATATATATATATATTATTCCTTTGTTCCTGTTGTTTTGAGTTCCAGTGCGGTGTATTTGTGTCTTCGTCAGGCAATAAAGAAAAAAAAAAAGGTATAGCTCAGTGGTAGAGCATTCGACTGCAGATCGAGAGGTCCCCGGTTCAAACCCTGGTGCCCCCTTGGCCCGATTGCACTTATGTTTTCTGCTCGCGTGTTTTATAATGCATGTAGGAGCGTTTGGCGTGGCTGCAGTCCGTGTCGAGGGTATAGCTCAGTGGTAGAGCATTCGATTGCAGATCGAGAGGTCCCCGGTTTAAACCCGGGTGCCCCCTTCGCGCGATTACACTTTTTTCTGCTCCCGTATTTTATGATGCATATAGGAGCGTTTGACGCGGTTGCAGTGTGTCTCGGGTATATAGCTCAGTTTCTACTTCCGGCCACCGGCGAGTGTTGACGTGAATAATGTGCTCCAGCGGAGCTGCGATTGCGGCCTTGCAGGGCGCGGAAACAGGCAAGATGGAAAGAATGATACCAACTATCAGATTATTTATTTGCCGCAGCTGGCCACCGGGCTTGTAGTGGTAAATACCGTTTTTCTGCATAGTGGTGCAGTACGTGTTAGGCCCTTTCGGTTCGAAGACTTCCGGGATGCCCTAACTTGCCAAAGCGGGTACGCTCCCCAACATCGTGGCGCTGGAGGCGTATCAGGTCACCCACGTCTGGGTGGTGACGCTGAGCAGTTCGGAGGCTACTAAGCGCCTCCGTGCACTTAAGGAGCTTGAAGTGAAATCTCGGCGCTGTCTCGTTGTCGACCCGGAAGACCAACAGGTGCGACTAAGGTTGCATTGGATGATGCACGGCGTGGCGGACGAGGATGTCAAGACTGCCTTAGCCGCTTACAGAAAGCTGACCGAGGTCTCCCGCGAGAGCTGGCGCGTTCAAGGAGTACAAGAAAAGGGGTCGACGACAAGGTCAGTGTTGTTGAAGTTAAAGACGGGAGTGAAAGTTGAGGATTTGCCGCACCAGATACGTGTTGCTGGAGAGCTGGCCCTAGTCGTGGTTCCTGGAAGGCTAATGCAGGGTCTTCGCTGCCCAGGTACGGGCCATGTCAGCAGGGAGTGCAAGGTCCCGCGGTATTCTGTTTGCAGACGGTTCGGTCACAGTGATGCCGAGTGCGTGCGAACCTACGCTGCGGCAACTGCACCAGTAGTGAGGGAAGAGCCGGTGGATTTGCAGATGGATGCAACCGAGGCTGAAGACGCTGCTATGTGTACAGGTGGTGATGAAGAGACGGCAGAGAAGAAAGTTTCAGTGGTGCCTCCTAGGCAACGCACAGCGAGACGATACCTGTGACAGTTGGGCCGATGCCAGGGAATATTGTCAAGCGGTCTAAGGAATGCGGAAGCCCACCTGTAGACACGTCTCCCGAACCAAAGGACAGCAGTGGTGCCATGCGAAAGGACGGCACTATAACCAGTCCTTGCGGTCCGGCAAAACACACCCATGCAGAGACCAGCAACGAGGGAGACAAGCCGATCGTTGGTAACGCCGAGGAACCGCCAGCAAAAGCACCGCATGGGCGACGACCATCCTTCATGCCGAGGCCTAATGTCGCGGCGGAAAGGAGGTTCGCCGACAAGCCCCCACCACAGCAGCGAGACGTTGGGCCCTACAATGACCCAGGCGCAAATGGTGGCGTCTAGCGGATCGCTAGGCGCAAAAGGTAATCACCATGCTTCCGGTCACTTCCTACCTGGTTAAAATGGATCCGGAGCCAGCCCTAAAATATGCCACGATTAATATGAGGGGCTTGGGTGGGAAGAAAAAGCAGAGCCAGTTGTTCCGCATGTTAACGGAGAAAGACATCGGCCTTCTTGCTATTCAAGAAACCAAAGTCGAAGGTGAGGAGGAGGCCGGAGGTATGGTGCAACGTTTCACGCCGCGGTATAATGCTGTTGTGAGTCATGCGATTGGCAAATCAGCTGGGTGCGTTCTCTTGGTTAAAAATTTTCCTGGACTCTATATACAGTGGTATTGTTCTTGTCGGTCGGGTCGCTCTGAAATTTTCGATTTTAGTTTCGGCAATATTCAGTGGCGCACATTATATATTTATGCGCCAAACTCGGTAGATAATAGGACAGCCTTTTTCTAACAGCCTGTAGCAATATCTTAATTCTGATAAGCAGATAGTGCTCATGGGAGACTTTAACTGTGTTTTAAGTGCCCGTGACAAGAACAGCGCAGTAGAGCATTCAGAGATAAAGTACGTATGTGTTGTCTTGTCTAATAGACCAATATGACCTGGAAGACGTGGCTGAGTGTTTGGAGGGTGAACGAGGTGTTCGGTACACGCACTTTCATTGTACGAGTAACGCCCGCCTCGATCGAATCTATATGGCGTTGGAGTTTCTACCAAAATGTCAAAAATATAGTGTTACGCCTGTGTCGTTCTCTGATCATTGCGTTGTTGAATGTGCTTTAGGGGCAAGGAAGCAAAGTAAAAGCTTTTCGTGGGACTTATGGAAATTAAATTCAAACTTGCTATGCTACGAAACCTTCACCGAGGGTGTAGTACGAATTAACGAAATAAAGAGCGAATGCCGGAACAGTGAAATTGGGCTGCAGTGGGAACTGGCTAACCAAGAAATTAAAATGAAGGCTGTCGAGCGGTCCACTTGTTTGCGGCGCCAGGAAAGAGTACAAGAAAGACAGCTAAGGGATGTGCTAGAAAAATTAACTGCGCAAGAATGCACAATGCCTGGCACATGCATCGAAGACGTCCGTAAAACAAAGCAAAAGTTGGAGCTTATCGAAGAAAAGCGATATCGAGGCGCTCTTGTGCGGGCGAGAGCGGAAGGACTGAGTACAGGGGACGCACCCACCAAGCGGGCGCTATAGGTTTCGAAAAAGGGCACGCTCGACGCAGCCAGATCAAAGGGATAGAATGGGCTGGTACGGTAGCAACAGATAACGATAACATCCAGCATGCCTTTTTCGAACACTATCAGGCACTCTTTGCCCGTCATGTGGCGGACTTGAATGGATTTAAAGACGAGTTTTTGCAAGCTATGCCACGGCTAAATGACGAGCTGAAAGAAAGCTCAGAGAAGGCGATTACTCAAACGGAAGTGGAACAGGCTATCGAAAACTTGGTGGGAAATCCCCGGGCCCAGATGGCTTAAGCGCTGCATTTTACAAAAGGTTTAAGAGAGAAATAACTCCAATGCTGACGTCTTTATTTAATAAAGCCTACACGACCGTAAGGCGTTGCCTCCATCTTACGGGTGTCGCACACAGTTCTCATCCCTAAAACGGACGATGTACAAAACCTCAAACAGGTTACAGCATATAGGCCCATATCACTGACCAGCGTCGATAACAAAATTTTTGTGAAAGTGCTGGCTGCAAGGCTTCACATGGTAATTAAAGAAATTGTTGGACCTCACCAAACCTGTGGGATTAAGGGGCGGTCAATAGCCTCTAACATTCACAAGGCAGGGTGTGTGTTGGAGTGCTCTGACGCGATTGGTGCTTGTGTGGCTGTTCTGAAGTTAGACATAAAGAAAGCCTTTGACTGTGTGGAGCATGACATTTTATTTTATATTCTTCGTCATGGTTAATGTTGGTCAAGTGATCACGGAGGGCGTGGCTTTGGTGTACAGGTATTGTACAACGAGGCTAATCGTTAATAAATCGTTGGGAGGGCCCCATTAACGTGCAACGTTCTGTGCGCCATGATTGCCTCCTCATTCCTCTCCTCTTTTGCATTTACATAGAAACCCTGTGCATGCACATATTACCGAATGATGCTGTTAAAAGGTTTTAGTTACATGCGGTGGAGGTAAAGGTTCTCGCATACGCTGACGACGTGGCGGTGTTTGGTGTTTGTCAGCACAGCATACGTAATGCTGTCGAGGGGGTAAAAAACTCCGTAGGGCAACGTACAGTAGAGTTAATTGCGAAAAGTGTGTGGGGTTCTGGCATGGAGAGTGGCCGGCGACGCCAGAGATTTTCGCAAATATCAGCTGGTACACGACCCCGGTGAAATACCTGGGGGTTCTGTTAGAATGTTACCGAGACAGTAAACCGTATTGTACACATCAAACGCAAGAAATCAGGGCAAAAGCTGAAAAATTGAAAGGGTCACACCTATCCATACTTGCGCGAGCCACCGTGTGCAATTTGTTTGTCATTAGTAAAGTTTGGTACGTGATGCAAGTCCTGCATTGCTCTCATCTTAAAGTTTTTGCATTTGACGGCACCTGCATCGCCTTCACCCGCTTAAGTACGTCGCGTCCTGGTCCTCCACTGTATAAGGCCCTGTACATTGGTATGGGAAGAACTACGTCACACAAATCCTTATACAGCTTCTTCCTGCTAACACAAGATAAATATTCATAAGAAAATCGAACAGACAGGAATCGCACACTAGCGACAACTTCTCTAAAATAACCAAAAATGCGTCCCGATACACTTTCTGTCGAGACAACAAAGTCCGGCAGTGCATTTCCGAGCCTTAATTGGCACACAGTACGCAAAAATGGATCTTTTACATCGCGAACAAAAAGAAATCTGCTGACAATCTGTCGTAGAAATAAATGCCCCAAACCCAGTCCACCGTCCTTCACCCGCCTAAACAAATTGGTCCGGCTACATCGTTCCCATTCTGCTGCCCACACAAAAATGGCAAATATCCGGTGCAGTCTCTGTACGTTCATCCTTGCACAATGCAACAGTAGCAAGGTTGAAAGTTGGGCGATTTGAATCTGGTTCATTTTAAAGGTAGCGCGAAAAACGAGGACCAAGAGTGGAAGGACACAGCACAAGCGCTTTTTCACAACTAAACTTTTTATTGAAAAACACGGAATAAATACCCATCTCGCGAAACTAAAACACAAAAAAGGTGATAGCATCAAGTACAGGAAAAGTGTAGGGCATGATACAGCTGGTGGGGGTGCTTACTGACAGGCAGAAACTATAGACCACGTTTTCCTACATTGTTGGGAAGGGGTATACTTTTGGGATATTTTACAAAGGACTTTAAAAAAGGAATTTCCATTAGACTCGCATGGTATTAGGTACTTGCCAGTAGAGAATGAGGGTGGGGTGCCATTTGACCTTATTATGCTCATGGCCCTCCACTGTATTTGGCGCTCGAGAATGGCAGGATACCATTGCGATCCTTAGGCACGGCCAGCACGGATCTATTTTCGGGAAGGCATGAATAGATATATTGAAATTCAGAAACTTGCTCCTGAAGCTCCCGAGTGGCTCGGAAGATAGGAGGCATTAGTGACCCTAAGATAATTTTAGCATGACGACGCCACAACCCACCTGGCTGATTGTTGTATTAATGAATGCTCATTGTGCCCTGCAAGTTGTTTCGCGTGTTGTGCCGAAGTCAGGCAATAAAGAAAAAAAAAATAAAAAGGGGTATAGCTCAGTGGTAGAGCACTCGACTGCAGATCGAGAGGTGCCCGGTTCAAAGCCGGGTGCCCCCTTCTCCCGATTACCTTTTTTTTTCTGCTGGCGATATTTATTATGCTTATAGAAGCCTTTTACGCCATTGCATTCTCTGGCGGGGGTATAGCTATATGGTGCTCGAACTTCTAGTGGTATCCATTTGTTATGACAATTACATAAACCCTTTGTGGTGTGTTTTTCGCAGTAAATGGCAGAAGACTATACACAAGCGTCCTGAGGAAGCACCTGCGAATATATTAATTTATGGTACAGTCTTTCTTTATAGGAAAATATTGCATGCATAAAGGAACTCCTGGTTGAAAGACGTCTTCTTCAGAATCTCTGCTTATAAAAATTCGGCAGTTTTTAGTCTCGTATTTTTGCATCGTCGAAATGATAAACTCTTGATCTTAAGTGTTACAGCGATAACAAGGCGAGATGCTTCACAAACCGTACTGTTTATATTACTTCAGGAACTACGCAGTTCAGTCGTGTTCATAAAGGTATGCCAGGATTCCATGCGGACGAAATTGCTTGTGGGGGAGTATAAGCTCATTGATAATTTAAAGCTCTTGGTTTTGTGTTCGTGAGTCACGTTCCTTGAGATTTGTACGACTTTGCGTGAGTACGCTGGGACATTTTGAAGGTAGCGCGAAAAACGAGGAACAAGAGTGGAAGGACACAACACAAGCGCTTTGTTGTGTCCTTCCACTCTTGTTCCTCGTTTTTCGCGCTACCTTCAAAATGAACCAGACAGATTCAACTCGCCCAACTTTCAACCTTACTACGCTGGGAGTTGAAGGTGCGGCACCTGGTGAGGGCTGTATAAGGAGCCTTGATTCGGCCAACTATCCCAGCACATGTCAGGCAGCCATTGTAAACTAACCATGGCTGCTGGTATATCTTCAACGTTGGAAAGCATTAATCAGTCGTGGTAAAGTTATAACAACGAGAGACAGTTTTCTGAGCGCTGCGCCGCGGTGACGGAGCGATGACGGAGCTCGACTGCTGTACCCAAAGGTGCGGGGTCAAATGCCGGCAGTGGCGACCACATTTCGATGGACGCGAAAAGCAAGGCACCCGCGTACTCTTCGATGTTAGTGCACGTTAAGGAACCCAAGGTGGTCGAAATTTATGGAGCCCTCCACTGCAGCATTTCTCATAGCCTCAATCAGATTGGGACTTTGAACTCGATAGATCGAACCAACTCAAACCAGCTTTCTAAGCATTCCCACGAGATATCTTCAGGAAACGCAACAGCGTTTCCGGCGAGTTCCTCGTCTCCACCCTGGAAGCAGTTTCGCCACAAGTGTCGGGGCCCCAAGTTTTCCTCTGATCGTGTGTCAAGCATAATTGAAAAAGATGAAAGTTGAGCGATGGATATGTCAGTGAATATGCTACTGAGCGCGCAATCACTCGAAGACTGCTTGCCTAAGTTTTATAGTAAACGGCCTTCGGATCCACCGCCAAATGAAACCAAAAGCATATTATTTACTGTTCTCTGGCGCTCCTATGAATATGCTCGTAATACTCCCTTGAAAGGGGTAATTAAATCAGAAGATTGAAATTAACTTTTTTAATTTCGCTTTAGACTCATCGCGAATTATTGAGTTGTAGAAGGGGTTCCAAAGCAACCGATCCAGTTTTTCGTTTTTATCAAAACATACAACATTGTGCATGATTATGATTTTTTTTTTTGCAGTATGTGAAGAAAGCCGGTATAATATATATATATATATATATATATATATATATATATATATATATATATATATATATATACTGCACAGCTGCGACTGCGCAGCTGCGACTTACGCCGCCCTATTTATAGGCCTTCAGAGACGCTGTCACGTGACCAGCAGCTATTTTAAACCATTTTCCGAGATCTACAATTTTTGCATTGCCGCTTTTTCTCTCAAGCCAATGAGTACAAAATAGCTAATTAGTCTTTATTAATTTTTTTACTTTAATGGACGAAAAAAATACTGCAGATTAGCATAGGAAACTCTGAACAATTCTTGATTAATTTGACTACGCTATCACTCACCATATTTTTTAAAACCTTGGTTACATTTATCTGGGGCACCCGGAATATATTGTTACAGACGAAGAAGAAGCGAGTAGTGGCGTGGGCAGGAGCGCTCACGCTAGGCCCCGCCGCGATTCAATAAATCATCTCCTCTTTGTTCTTTGTGGTCATCGGCTTGGCGCCGCGTAACAATATAGACTGGTTTCAGTGAACTTTCAAAAATTCCTAAAAAAAAGGAAATTAGAAATAGAAAAAAAAAAAGTTTTCAGAAACATACTTTGTGCTGCAGCGGACAAAACTTACTATAAAAAATACTATAATAATGTAGCTAATTACCTAAAATATACGCATTAACTTTTTAAATAACACTGTTGGGTGGTTAGTACCAATTAGGAGTTCGAAGCCACTGACAAGACAATGTTTTATCAGTTTCTAAACCGAAGAAAAATTCAGTCTCTAAAGCTCTGCAGCGCGAGGAAATCTGGCGTTTTTTTCCCGCACGAAACCGAAAATCGGCGCACGAGGAGCGCCGGAAGTCTAGTGCGAACGCAATGTCCGCTGGTGACGTGTTGTAATGATTGTGGCGCCCAATTCGAAACGTCTGGGCCGAGGTGCGCCGAGGCTAGGGAGCCTCGGCGCACCTCGGCGCTCAGCTCACACCGCGACCGACGTTATCTTTTGCTTCGTCACTCGGCGCAAGGAAGAGGATAGTCTACGCGACCGTCGATGTTGAGAATCCTGAGAGGCGCTGCCTGCAGTTTTCTTTCTTCTTCTGTTTCCGCCACTTCTGATCCGGCTACCGGACAGGCGAGATGTGAGGCGTCACCGTCACTTCTTTTATTCACTGTGCGTAGTTGCTGTTCTATAATCGGTGCGTGTTAGGAACCGCATCAGACAAATTTTGTCCGCGTAGCAAGGAGGGCTAACGCGACAGTGGGTACATGCCATTAGGCAGTTGTTCTTGCAGTCTGCAGTTACAATTTAAGCGTTGACATTTCTGTTTGAGGCGCTTGTTTTGGAGGTGCGCGTGCGACACAGCCATTGCAGTGCCAGTGTTGCAAATTACTTGAATGTACAGAAGTGTCGCCTCGGATTAAAACTTTTTCAACACCGCAGCAGCGTGTCAATTGTGGGAATGGCCGCGCCAGCGCAACTCCAGTACTCCGTTGCCGAGAAAGTGGACATTGTGCTCACTTATGTCACCGCGCAAATGGACGCGGAGCTGCCCAACATCCTGGTCGTCCTGTGCCGACGAGTCCCACATTCACATAAATATTTAATCGATTTAGGACCACTGGATCAGTCTATATTGAAAGAAGGAAAAGACAAGCCAGTGCATGCGACGATTTTGACATTGATGTCCTCGCTTACATCTCTGTCAGGCCGGAAGCAAGTGTCAGGGAAATCACAAGCGCATGTGGAGCGAGCCCGGCTTCAATTTGGAGGTCACTTTCAAGACACAGCTACCACCCATATCATGTGAGTCTTCACCAGGAACTGACACCAAAGGACTTTCAAAAACAGCTTGATTTTTGCAACTGGTGCCTGATTCAGTGCGACGAAGACCCGAGATTTCTCCACAGAGTGCTTTGGACTGACGAGGCCCAATTTTGCCGGGATTCGAATGCCAATTTGCACAACGCCCATTATTGGTGCGATCAGAACCCACATTGGCCACGTCAGCACAAGCACCAGGCAAGATGGTCAGCAAATGTTTGGTGTGGCATTTATGGCGGCCGTATAGTCGGTCCTTACTTCATCGACGGAAATCTTACTGGAAAGAAGTACACAAAGAAATGTGGTTCCAGCATGACGGAGCCCCGCTGCATGTTTATCCATCTTCTCGGCAATACATGGGCAGCTTCTTTCCCAACCAGTGGATTGGGCGTGGTAGAACCACCGCCTGGCCTCCTAGGTCGCCCGATTTATCACCCTTGGATTTCTTCCTGTGGGGATATGTAACAAACCAAGTTTTCAAGACGAAACCAGCCAACCTCGAAGACCTGAAGCAACGTATAAAAATATCACTTGGAAATATTCCCAGAGAGATGCTTTTATCTGCTGTGAACGCCATGAAAGACAGCATTCTTCTGTGCATCGCAATGGACAGCAAGCAATTTGCGCACATCATGTGAAGATTGGTTGTTGTCCCAAGTGATAGTGCTTTAGTGGAGTGCTCACATGTGGCTGCAACCAACTAAAGCAAAACCATATTCAAATTTTGTTAATTCATGTTCGTTGTATGACTTGAAAGTGCTTAATATCCGAGGTATACATCGAGCAGACACGTCTCATGATTTGTAAAAAGTAGTCAATGATTATGAAACGTTTATAAACGTTTCATAATCATTGACTACTTTTTACAAATCATGAGACGTGTCTGCTCGTGCACACGACAACTGTATCGAGGCGGCAGGTACGAAACAACGTCGTGCTGCAATGCAAAAAGTTTTCATCTATGAAGGCGTTCTCGTAGACGTTAGGTGTCAAGGCTACAAAGGATGAAAGAAATGAACGCTTGATAGAAATTACACAATGCATGCCAAGATACCGGCACCGCTAAAGAGAACTCTGTAAGCTGTCGCAGAAGCATGGCCTTTTTTCCTTTCACGAAGCTAGAGTAATTAGAGAAAAAAAAAACTGCTTCCCGAGGTGACTGCACAGCACAGACAGGGCAAAAGCCCAGTGCCGATTTGCGTTCTCAAAATCGACGTTCGCGAAGTTGGCCATGTCTATTCTTTTTCATGCGCCGAGCGACGAAGCTAAAGATAGCACCGGCCGCTGTGTAATCGTAGCGTCGAGGCCCCCTAGCCGGGGAAAATAGAGCAGACATTTCAAATTCGGCGCCGCATTCATTTCGACACGTCACCAGCGGACGTTGCAGACGTTGCGCTAGAACCAAGTTTCCTGCGCGCCTTTTGCGCTGAGTTTCGGTTTTGTGCGGAAAAAGGCGCCGGTTTTCCTCGCGCTGCAGAGATTTAGAGGACGACTTTTCGTTTCAAAAACTGATATAACATCGTCTTGTCCATGGCTTCGAACTCCCCATTGGTACTAAATCCTCAATTGTGTTAAGTAAAAACTTTGTGGCTTCTAGTCAATTAGCTACATTATTATAACATTTCTTTTGGTAAATTTTGTCCGCCGCAGCAGATAGTATGCTCCTGAAAACATTTTTTTCTATTCCTAATTTCCTATTTTTAGAAATTTTGGAAAGTGTTCGCTGAAACACCCGGTATATCCTGAAGGCAAAATGGTACGCAGCGCGCAAGCAAATTAAAAATAAAGAACTGGCATATCGCTTTTTTTTGTGTGTTTTTATTTTTTTTTTTTTTTTAGAAGTTAACACCGATGTTCAAAAGGTTGTGGAGTCTTGCTAAAGAGAATGACAAATAAAACTCCTGTCAGTTGGTCCTGTCCACTAAATGACTTTTAATTCTTCACATGAACGCAATAAGTCTAAGAAAAAAACTAATACAGTTGGAAAACTACCTATCCGAGCTTAGTTATTAATTTCATTCCCTAGCCTTCTCAGAAACCTGGCTCACAAACATAGCTTATGTCCACCATTTAACAGGATACAAACGCAACTCTGTTCACCGCGCACATAAGCTTGATGGAGGCGTACCTGGCTATATCCGGGATTGCTATTCCTATGAATGTGTAAGGGATTTTACATGCATATATGATGATTTTGAGTCCGCATTTCTGTGCAAAAACGTTGTCATTATTGCTCTATAAAGTAGTCGGGACGGCCCAGTGCGTCCTGGCTACCTTTTTAACACGATATCGTTAAGGGCAGCGTGTCGGTGGAAAGCCGATGTCGGCGTTATGGTTGTTTTAACTTGAAAATCGGAGGAAAGTAAGGAAACAATAAACGTTTTGCGGAAATCCGTGGAGTCGAACACGGTTCCTTCGTTATAGACATCAGTCTATACGAAACAACTCGTAAACAGAAAGCGCATACGTTTGTTCATTTCGTTGCTTGAAAATGTTGATTCGGAAGATGTCTATACAGAGCCAAATCTCTCCCGCTCCTATTTACATATTTATTTCTTATATAGAAGTCGTTTACGACGCAGCGTTTCCACAGATCCATATCGTTAGACATAAAAAGGCGAGAAAGCCTTTGAATACAACTGAGCTCTAGAAACGCATTAAACACAATTGGTTTTCAACAAGTTTTTCAAAACAAGAGACGTTAAAAAAATACACGAATTCAAGAAACTTCGAAACCGATTGAGCGGAGGCTTGAAGAAAGCAAAGTCCAAATACCACCAACGCCGATTTGTCAAATATTTACATTACCCTCAGAAACCTTAGCAAACATTCTGCGAGTTACAGGAAGGAACGCGGCAGCTATACCACTTGAGTGACGGTACCCGTTACTAAAAGAAAGCTTTAGCAAACATATTTAACAATCACTTCGCGGAGTCAAGAGCAGGAAACATTTCATCGTCTACATGTCCGACTAATAATTTAGGACAGTATTTCAGTGTGCATATTTCTGATACAATTTGTCTTTCTCCTACCTCCCGTGTCGAAGTCAATTCTATTTTGTGTTTTCTTAACAACAGATCAGCTTCCGGCTATTATGGAATAAAAGCTGCGCCGGTAATAGTAGCTTCACGCATCTTATCTCGGCCATTGACAAGTATATAACCGCATGCTTGAATGCGGTATCTTTCTCGACAAGATGAAAATAGCTCGTGCTGCATTAATTCATGAAGCTGGAACATATACTGACCTAAATAACCATTGGACAATTTTGGTCCTTCCTCCTTTTTCCAAAGTAGCGGCGCGAGTTCTGTACAAGCGTCTAAATGATTTCCTTCTATCAAAGCATGTAACTTCTGAGCAACGACACGTTTTTCAGAAGGGTGAATCAACTGAAATGGCGCTATTGCAAACTAAAGGCGAAATTATAAAAAAAAAAACGAGAAGGGTTCAAAGCTGCTGAATCGAATGTGGAGTGAAAACATTAGCTGCGGGTGACTGAGTGGACTTCTTCTTTTTCTTCTTCTTCTTCTTCTTCTTCTTCTTCTTCTTCTTCTTCTTCTTCTTCTTCTTCTTCTTCTTCTTCTTCTTCTTCTTCTTCTTCTTCTTATTATTATTATTATTATTATTATTATTATTATTATTATTATTATTATTATTATTATTATTATTATTATTATTATTATTATTATTATTATTATTATTATTATTATTATTCTCCTCCTTCTTCTTCTTCTCGTAGTTACGCCTTTTCACGGTGTAGCTGCGGCCACCCGCGGTCTCGCTTTGGCTGTTGTAGTGTTGCTTTCGCAACAAAAGCATCGAAAACATGCTGTTTACAGTCGAAATTTTCTTAGACTTTCGCAAAGCGTTCAACTCTATTAAACGGCACAAGTTGATTAAGAACAAGGCACAAGTTGATTAGGTGTATGACACTAGACCTTATTCATTATTACATCAGCTCTAGATTGCAGTTTTGTGTAGTGCATGGCTTACAGTCCTTATTTATTCAGTAAAACCCGCAGCTCCAATAAGGCATTATTGTGGAGGATACAGGTCGTTATAGAACAAATCCGCCATGGTTCGTCTCACTACTTTTACTTGGCAGTGCATTCCAGCATTCCATTCTTTGATGGTTCGTACAAAAAATAATAATGGAAAATATTTGCCCTCGCGCTATAAAGTTATACTTCGTGACTATAATCAATTCGTGAAGATGCATAATGCACGGATGGGGGGGGGGGGGGGGGGCGCCTATATGCTGCCAAGAAGCTGATACGCAGCTTATAAAATATGGTGCACCACAAGGATAAGTATTAGGTCGCTTGTTGCTCATATTATACATTAACGACACAGTTAACATTCCAATGACGCAACAGATCGTATTTTATGCCAATGATACTAATATGTTTTTATCTCTGGCGCTAACGTTCAAGAAATCGAAACAAGGTCATATACCTGGTTGGAAGAACTTTACACTTGGCTCTCTTTGAACCGGCTTCAAATAAATGCAATGAAACAAAATTCATTCTATTCAGCTCCAAAAACAAGCCAATTGACCATTATATTGAAGCGTGTGTTAGAGGTATAAGAAGGGAGACCGCAATCGGAAAAAGTAGGGGACGTTAATGTGTCCTGGTGTCCTCTTTCCCTGGTTCAGCTCTCTCGGTGCCGTCTTTCAGCGGCTGCAGTAGTTTTTCAGTGTAACAACTGTTACAAATCTGGTGGATTCGTACTGGGTACGTTTCCCGACCGGTGTACCGGTGTACACCTACGAGACAAAAAACACGGATCGCACACCGGTGCATCAGCGCCCAAGCCGCCACCTCTGCAGTCAGTCACCTGAATTCGGGCCTTTGCCCGACGAGGACGACGCAGCCTCGACCGACGGTCCCACTGGAAATGGCCACAGATACTAGGTCCTGTTACGACCAAGCATCCGCATTTGCGCGCTCTATTGTTCGCCTGTGGGCATGGAAAAGTTTTGTGAATATGTGGTGATGGTCCATTGGCTCTAAGTGAGCCTGTTTCCAGGAATCCTGTTTTGTAAGCATGTTTTGCTTTGTGGACAACCTGCAAATGCCAAATTGGCCCTGTCAAGAGAACGTCTGGAAAAACACAAAGAAACGTCCCCCTGCGGGAAATAGCAGGAAGTGCTTTCTTTTGTTCACCCTTCCAGTCGAGAAGTGCTATCCTCCAGTGATGAATGCCTCCTATCCAAAGGAGACGACAGAGTGACATGTCCGCTGACGTGCAGGACAAGAGAAGAGCATGACTCATACGGCCATTAAGTGATTTCCCGGGAATGCAGGAAAGATTTGCAATTGTCGAAAAGGGACCATGTTGGGAGCCCTATGCGGCGCCACGTGCACTCGGGTTTCTGAGAAGTAAAACCCCCAGAACCAGCCTGTGGTTTCTTTGCTGAAGAATAGAAATGTACCTCCTCTCCTCGCCGTTCCCAAGCTTTTCCCGCCAACAAGTGATCACGCCCAACGAATGAATGCCGGACCAGTCAGTGCTTCAGACCATCAGTGCAGTGATGTGTTCGATTGGATGCCGATACCTGAGGGGCGTGCCCTGGATTTGGTTGGTCAGCATCTTCAGAGAGGGGCTGGACATAGGGGGTTTTTAAGGACGCTGCAGAGCACGAAATGTAGCTCTGGGCCCTGGGTAAACGGCTCATCCAGTCGCTTCTCGCTATGAACTCTTAACGCTTGTCATTTTGCTGATGTACCCTTCTTCTTCATGTAAATATTCTTGTAAATACGTTTTCTCAAAGTGCCAGTAAACCTGCTTGTACATATTTTACCAACTTCGAAGATTCAGTCCTTCTTCAACCCGGAGTCTCTGCACGCTACCAAGTGAAGGCCGGGTCGCCATAGCCCCAGCGTCACGACAACTGGTGGCAGCGGTGGGATCTGAATCTACAAGCCCCAACACTGGTGCCCAGCGTTGGGATCTGAATCTACAAGCCACAACATCTGGTGATTGGAGGTGGATCTGAAGCTACAAGCCACAACACCTTGTGATCGGAGGTGGCATCTCAAGCAACAAGCAGGAGCAACAATCGGCCAACAAGAGGGCAGCTCGGAACATCGATCGCATGTGTGGGTGAGTGCTTGGCTTTTCTTCTGATGTGGACCAGGTTCTAGAACAGGGTTAGATTTTAGAACTGGTAAAGAGAGTGTGGAAACGCCTTTAGGTTTGGTAGTTTGCACTGTTGTTTTGGAAGTAGCCGACACTCGGAGCGATCATGGACCTACAAAAGCTGCAGAAACCGGAACTGTTGCAATTGTGTGAGGAATTGGGAATTGATACAAGTGGTTTGGCACGAAAACCTTTGATTATAAAGGCAATCACAGATTTGGGAGCCGATGATGAGGAGCTCAGTGAAGCATGGAACCTCATCGGTCAAAAAAAGGAACAGCTCAGACAGCAGAAGGAGCGGGAAAAAGAGCAGAAAGAGCGGGAAAAAGAGGAAAAGAGGCGTGAGCGTGAACTTGAGAGGGAAAAAGAGGAAAGGGAGCGCGAACGTGAGTGGGAAAAAGAGGAAAAGAAGCGTGAAAGAGAAGCAAAAAAGCTGGACCAAGAAATTGAGCTCCGGAAATTAGAACTAGAGTTGAGCAAGAGGTCGGGCAATTGTCCCCAGCTAGCGGTACCTCTTCTCAACAAGGAGGCAGATTTCAAGATGTCAAAGTACATGCAGCCATATGTGATATCAGGGGATATCGGTCTGTATCTGGCTAACTTTGAGCGAACCTGCGAAAAACTGTCCTTCCAGCGAGACACTTGGTCTCAGAGATTATTGACGGTTCTGCCCTGCGAGGCAGCGGAGGTTGTCGCGCGGCTAAGCAAGGAGGACGCGGACAACTACGAGAAGGTCAAAGCTTGCCTTCTGAGAAAGTATAGGCTTAGCGCCGAGGCGTTCAGACAACGTTTTCGGAAAGCTACTAAGTCCAGGGACGAGAGTTACCCTGAATTCCTGTACAATTTAAGAGTTAATTTGGGCGAGTGGCTAAAGAGCACAGATTCCTACAGTGATAGGGACGCTGTAGTCGAGCAAATTCTTTTGGAGCAGTTTTATAACTGCCTCCCAGAAAAAGAAAGAAATTGGTTACAGGACCGAGGCGAAATTAAGTCGGCAACTGAAGCTGCCGAACTTATTGAGGAGTATGCTTCGCGCCGACAATTCAGCAACCCAGCAGTGGATAGGCCCCGCAATCCCAAGTTCAGTATGAAAAACCGTCAGGAAAGGCACTTTGCTAGAGTTGGAAACGAAGAAATGAAGGTTTCTTCAGGCAAATTCCCTAGAAAGGACGGCAGTGAGAAAAGTGGGGAAGTGACCAACGTGCAGAACACAAAGAATAAGCTTGAGGCTAGGAAGCCGCTCACATGCTTTAGGTGTAATGAGCAGGGTCACATTGCCGTCAACTGCCGGAAAGAAAAGATTGCTTTCTCGTATGTCAGGGACTGCGATGAAAATATGCAGCTTTTAGAACCCTACCTGCATGACCTAGTAGTCAACGGGAAGCCTTGCAAGGTACTGCGCGATTCGGCCGCAACGATGGATGTTGTCCATCCGGCGTATGTATCGCCTTCCGACTATACAGGACAGTGTGCATGGATCCGACAGGTAGTTGAGGAACAGAGTGTGTGCTTGCCGATCGCGAACGTGGTCATCGAGGGCCCTTTCGGCGAATTAACAACCGAGGCTGCCGTTTCAGGAAAGCTTCCTAAGTGCTATCCGTATTTGTTCTCCAACAAATCGGACATGCTGCTGCGAAAGAGGGGCATCCTTTTCGGAGACAGAGTTGTGCAAGCCTTAACACGTTCAAAGGCGCGAGAACTAGCTACACTGCTCATTCCAGAAAAATCCACAGCGGAGGAAACGGCAGTTAAAACAATGGTAAATGCGGAAGATAGCAGGTCAGAAAACTTTGAGAGCGAGGCATCTCAGATAAGTCAACTTGAAAGTGAGCTTGATGAGACGCGGAATGAGGACGTTCTTGAGAGTAACCTCTTGCCGCCAGTGTCTAGTAATCTCACGAGACTTTTAAGTGGAACCCGAGAGGACTTAGCTATAGAGCAAGCCAATGATCCCAATATACAGGAGATAAGGGAGCGCCACCGCGCCACTAAGACAGCAAACAATATTTCTTTCGAGATGAGAAAGGGAGTGCTGTATCGCTTATTCAAGGATAAGCGCGGAGTAGAGCGGGACCAATTAGTCGTTCCCCAAAAGTACCGCGGAGACTTACTGCGACTTTCCCATGGCAGCTCGTGGTCATGTCACCTTGGAATAAAGAAAACAAAGCAGAGGCTGTTGCAAGAATACTATTGGCCTGGATGTTTTAAGGACACGGAAAATTTTGTACGGTCATGCGACACGTGCCAGCGGGTTGGAAAGGCGCAAGATAAGTGGAAAGCTCCGATGGTGTTAGTACCAATCATTACCGAGCCGTTTCACCGGTTAGTAATAGATATAGTTGGGCCACTTCCTGTGACCGAGTCAGGGTACCGTTATATCCTCACTATGTTATGCCCAGCCACAAAGTTTCCAGAGGCTGTTCCGCTGCGCGAGGTGACGTCCGAGAGTGTAGTGGATTCGCTGCTGTCAGTGTTTGCACGAGTTGGATTCCCTTCCGAGGTACAAAGTGATCAGGGTAGCGTTTTCACGAGTGTCCTCACCACCTCATTTCTCGAGCGATGCGGCATTAAGGTAGTGCATAGCTCGATCCATCATCCGCAGAGCAACAGCGTAGAAAGATGGCACTCTGTTCTCAAACGAGTCCTGAGGGGACTGTGCTATGAAAACAAGCGCGAATGGGATACCTGCCTGCCTGCAGCGCTTTTCGCTTTGCGGTCAGTGCCGCACGAATCCACTGGATTTAGCCCAGCCGAGTTGGTGTACGGAAGGTCACTGCGCTCACCTTTGCGAATGGTGCGCCAAGCCTGGGAGGGGCGCGGAGAAGACCCAACAGTA
Organism: Amblyomma maculatum; assembly: GCF_055883805.1. Classification (NCBI taxonomy): domain Eukaryota; kingdom Metazoa; phylum Arthropoda; class Arachnida; order Ixodida; family Ixodidae; genus Amblyomma; species Amblyomma maculatum. The sequence goes on from NC_139344.1 coordinate 137,218,376, forward strand.
GTAGAATTCATTCTGAACCTCTTGAATCGCTTACATAACACTAAGGAACTCGTTGAGGCCAGCATGAAGTCAGCCCAGGCTCGTTCCAAGGTGTACTATGATAAGTCAGCCCGTCAAAGGACGTTTTGTATCGGGGACCAGGTGATGTTGCTGAGAAGTTCAAGGCAGAATAAGCTCGAAGTACAGTGGGAAGGACCGGCTGAAGTCGTTGCAAAGCTTTCTAACACTAACTACGCAGTGAAAATTCCCGGTAGGCGTAAAGAAGTGCGCATTTATCATTGCAATCTTATGAAGCCTTATGTGCAGAGGGAAGCCGTGGTAAATCTAACGTTAAACCTTCCCGAGGAGATGGGGGACAACTTGATTTGCCTCAGCGGAAAAGGAAGCAACGCTCAGGAGCTTCTCAAAAAGACGGAGCAGAGAGGAGAACTAAAGAAATCCCAGCTGTCCGATCTGGGCGAGATAATAACAGAGTTTGAGGCCTGCTTCGTGGACAGGCCAGGCAGAACTGATTTGACTGAGCACGATATTGAGCTGACTTCAGACGTGCCAGTGCGATCAAGGTGCTACCGATTTTCTCCAAGGCAAAGAGAAATTCTGGATAGGGAAGTAACTCGCATGCTGGAATTGGGAGTAATAAAACCCTCGGAAAGCGATTATGCTTCGCCTATGATCTTAGTAGAAGCTCCAGGTAAAGACCCTAGGCCTGTGGTAGACTACCGAAAGCTAAATTCTCTCACCAGGGATCAAGTGTATCCTATTCCGAATATTGAGGAGAGAGTAGAACAGGTCAGTAGAGCGGCATATGTGACTACGCTGGACCTTACTCGAGGATACTGGCAAGTACCGCTCACTGAACGCGCCAGCAGATACGCGGCTTTCGTCACTCCGACGGGCAGCTACCAGCCAACAATGATGAGTTTCGGGCTCAAAAATGCTCCATTTTGTTTTTCCCGACTCATGGATAGGGTTTTAAAGGGGTGTGAAACATTCGCGGTGCCTTATTTAGACGACATTGCGGTTTTTTCCGACTCATGGGCGGACCATATGGTACATCTAAGAGCTGTACTGAGCCTTTTGCGTCAAGCTGGACTAACCGTAAAGGCCGAGAAATGTTGCCTGGCAAGGGCGACCGTGGACTACTTGGGTCACAATGTAGGTCAAGGTTTCAGGAAACCCAGCGAGATTAAGATTTCTGCGGTAGCAGACTACCCGCGGCCGAGCACGAAGACGGAAATTCGAGCATTCCTGGGTCTGACTGGGTACTACAATCACTACATCCCTAACTATTCAGCTTTGGCTAGCCCTCTGACCGACGCTCTCCGCAAGACAGAACCGACAAATGTAGTCTGGGACGAACAAAAGGAAGCCTCCTTCGTAAACCTGAAGGCTGTGCTGATTAGCCGTCCGGTATTGCGAGCTCCAGACTATGGCCGAGAATTCACGGTCCAGTGTGATGCCAGTGATCGAGGGTTAGGTGCTGTTCTCTGCCAGAGAGATGACGACGGTAATGAGCACCCCGTGCTCTACTTGAGCAGAAAACTGAGTTCTAGAGAGAGGGCTTATTGCGCGTCAGAGAAGGAATGCGCTTGCATTGTATGGGCCATTCAAAAATTGCAGTGCTATCTTGGAGGGGCCAAATTCACCGTAGAGACGGACCATTGTCCCCTGGCTTGGCTGCAAACTGCGACATCGAAGAACAGTCGCCTTCTTAGGTGGAGCTTGATTTTACAGCAGTACAATTTTGAAATAAGATACAAAAAGGGGAAGTTAAATGGGAATGCGGACGCGCTTAGCCGCTCTTTCTAAGCGGTCCGAGATGTTCCTCACCATGTATCCAAATTGATAATCAGGTTTTTTTTTTTTTTTCGTGCGCTTGAATATAGATGACTATGTAAAGCAGCACGTTTGGTTTTCGAGGCATACGTGGGTCCTGAACGTCTTGAGAGTGGGCTTTTCTCGAACAACAATGGCAGTTTTCTTTTGACCTGGTCTCTTCAGACGGGAGCCGAGTGCTTGCTTCGACATGTGGTTGAGTTTCAGATAGCTCAAGCAATTTGGCCTACAACAATCAAGACAACGCGACATGCAACAGCGAGCTTCAAGCGTTCACGTGCAGGCCATTAAGTCGTCTCTTCATGCAGCAGCTGCGGCTGCTGCCCTCCGAGTCTCTTCTGGCGGGGGAGGAGGCTGTTACGACCAAGCATCCGCATTTGCGCGCTCTATTGTTCGCCTGTGGGCATGGAAAAGTTTTGTGAATATGTGGTGATGGTCCATTGGCTCTAAGTGAGCCTGTTTCCAGGAATCCTGTTTTGTAAGCATGTTTTGCTTTGTGGACAACCTGCAAATGCCAAATTGGCCCTGTCAAGAGAACGTCTGGAAAAACACAAAGAAACGTCCCCCTGCGGGAAATAGCAGGAAGTGCTTTCTTTTGTTCACCCTTCCAGTCGAGAAGTGCTATCCTCCAGTGATGAATGCCTCCTATCCAAAGGAGACGACAGAGTGACATGTCCGCTGACGTGCAGGACAAGAGAAGAGCATGACTCATACGGCCATTAAGTGATTTCCCGGGAATGCAGGAAAGATTTGCAATTGTCGAAAAGGGACCATGTTGGGAGCCCTATGCGGCGCCACGTGCACTCGGGTTTCTGAGAAGTAAAACCCCCAGAACCAGCCTGTGGTTTCTTTGCTGAAGAATAGAAATGTACCTCCTCTCCTCGCCGTTCCCAAGCTTTTCCCGCCAACAAGTGATCACGCCCAACGAATGAATGCCGGACCAGTCAGTGCTTCAGACCATCAGTGCAGTGATGTGTTCGATTGGATGCCGATACCTGAGGGGCGTGCCCTGGATTTGGTTGGTCAGCATCTTCAGAGAGGGGCTGGACATAGGGGGTTTTTAAGGACGCTGCAGAGCACGAAATGTAGCTCTGGGCCCTGGGTAAACGGCTCATCCAGTCGCTTCTCGCTATGAACTCTTAACGCTTGTCATTTTGCTGATGTACCCTTCTTCTTCATGTAAATATTCTTGTAAATACGTTTTCTCAAAGTGCCAGTAAACCTGCTTGTACATATTTTACCAACTTCGAAGATTCAGTCCTTCTTCAACCCGGAGTCTCTGCACGCTACCAAGTGAAGGCCGGGTCGCCATAGCCCCAGCGTCACGACAGTCCCTGACGCACATCCTCTACCACACGCCGCGAACACCGCCATCTTTCCACGGCGACGTGTACGAACATGCGAAAGAATGGCTGGACACCTTTTTAATGTCCCGGTTATAGGGCTTTTTTCGGGGTGGAGAGCGGGAATTACACACAAAATAGGGCCAGTAACAGATTTAATCAGAGCTGGATGCCCCCGCTCACCTGACGGACGGTCTTGAGGCTGCGTCTGGACGCCACTGAGGTGATCCAGTGCTTGAGGTGGGAGATTATGGCCGTAGCTGCCGGCAGCGCTGGTGATGACGGTTTACACGGCGAGCTCAATATACGCGCCGCCAGGACTAGCGAGCCGTCTTCGTATTTTCAGGCTGTCGTCCCTCGGGAGACGAGGCTGGATCGACTTGCTCTAGCGCGTCTCTCGTTCCTCTTTGCCCCGCCGTCCTTCAGCGGCTTAGCTTGTCACCTCGGATCCTTTCTTACCGTTCTTCGAACCCTCGCCATCCTCGCAACAGCGTCCGTGTAGCCATCTACGTAGTCCCCGCACTCCAGCGTGTCGTTCAGCGACCCTTCTTCGCATCCGGTTTTCGCACAAAAGGCGATACGAGCAGGCAAAATTGTGGAGAGGTCAGCTCTCGGATCCCCGTGCAACCCGGATCCCAAGTTCCGGCACAGGTAATGAGCCATCACACCTTCGAGCGGGTTGACCGCTACAAAGGCTGGAACGACGACCGTAAGCTCTATAACGTGTGCTCAATAACGTGTAATCCTGGAACATAAGGCCGCTATGACTCGAGATCGTCGTCTCCTTTGCGTTACCGTTCCCCAAGTCCTCGCCCAGACGCCCGCTATCCTTAGTGACGTTCTCCCAGTCCACGTCGGAAAAACTAATTCCAGCAGTCTCTGGAGGCAAGGCCGCTGCTGTCGGGAAAATTGAAGATCCCCCGCCACTGATACGCCGATACGCTGATTTCTCACATGGGCAGGATAGCGACAACATCCGACGTGCTACCTCTGACTTGTGCGTGACAATTGACGGAACTGACGTGGGGATGAGCCACGCCCTCACCCAGGAATTGAGCTAGTTTTGACGCCATGGTTGGGCCCTATCATTCACATGGCTGGAGGTCACCTCATTAGACCGGCCGGAAGGTGCTTAGCCCGAATTTGTACCCGCGGTTTCGTCTTCGTCAGTGAATTCATCGTTTTCTGGGAGTGTTCGAGGAATTTGACCCTGGGCCTCAACTTTCTACAGGCGAACGGAGCTGTCATCGACCTACACGAGGCGCGAATTACATTTTCGACGAAGCAAGTCGGGGCTCACAGTGACACAGAATATCCAGGAGTCAACGCTCTGCGTATTGTCGAAGACAACGTAGCTGCCACCATGGTCCAGTGTGCTGGTGTTAGGAACGACTAGTTTCACGACTACACGGTATTGCGGACAGTCACCATTCGCTGATGCTCGAAAATGGAGTGGCTATCGCACGTTTTATTGTCGAACTGAATAACGACTGTGCGACTGTTTTCCTGACGAATTTCACCAATTAAATTCAGCACATCGCCAAGGGAACGGCTGTCGCCTTCCTCCACGACGTGGATTGGTTGCCGAATCTGTGCCTCATGGAGATGAATCTTCGCGACGATGCCGCGCCAGGAGGTTAAAATCAACCCGGGCTTGTCATCTCATCAGAAGAACCTTCTGTCATCTCTGCTAGCTGAGTTTAAAGATTGCTTCGCAACGAGCTCCATGGTCGGACGTACGCCGGTAGCCAAGCATCGCATCGTCACCGATTCGGGAACGCCACCAGTTTGCCAGCGTCCATACCGGGTTTCGCCTAAAGAGCGGGATGCTATTAGAACGCAAGTGGACGAAATGCTTGTAGACGATGTTATAAAGCAGTCAACAAGTCCGTGGGCGTCGCCGGTAGTCCTGATGAAAAAGAAAGACAACACGTTGCGGTTCTGTGTTGATTACAGGAAACTGAATAATGTTACCAAAAAGGATGTGTACCCACTCCCCAGGATCGATGACGCGCTCGACCGACTCCGCGACGCCAGGTTCTTCTCTTCCTTAGATCTAAAAAGCGGATATTGACAGATCGAGGTGGACGAGTGAGACCGCGAGAAAACGGCCTTCGTGACACCTGATGGTCTATAAGAAATTAAGGTCCCCCGTTTGGGCTTTGCTCCACTCCGGCAACGTTTCAAAGCATGATGGACACTTTTAGCTGGTCTGAAGTGGCAGTCGTGCCTTGTGTACCTGGATGACGTGGAAATTTTTTCGTCTAGCTTCGACAAACACTTACAATATAACTCTTCACTACGCTTCAACAGTATTAGAACAATTTGAATGCCATTCATTCCTAGGTGTGGTTTTTCAATCAAACTTAACCGGGTCTGATGACATATATGCGATCAGACCCGATTAAGTTTGAATATAATGGTCTGCTTTGATACTGCTTTGATAACTACAATGTACGTATCAAAGCAGTCCGATTTATTGGCATGATTTACAGACTTCGGTATATTCTAGAAACCCATCCGCTTCAAGGAACAGCTGTATTTTTCACTTGTTCACTCATATTTTAATTACTGTTTATTTGTCTGGTCACTTGTGGCCGAATTGACATGGAGAGGTTGTTAAGCGTTTAGATGTAGAGAGGCTCGATTACTTGCATCCCCTGAACCCGTATCAACATAAGAGACCGAACGAGCTGAACGGGTGGCGCCGCCTCTCGGCGCATCGCTCAATCGCCGGAATGCGCCGGCCGGGGCCGGCGCATTGCCAGCGCATTGGAGCGTACTGTTTGTCGTTGGTTTGTGTGGAAATTGGAAATCCTAAGGTTTAGATGACGTTCTGCGTGAATATATCCTTAAGAGAACAGAACAGAAAGTTGGGCTAGCTGTGTGAATATGTCCAGTGAAGTGAAGACTGGCCAAACAAGGCTGGCGAAACGTGGTGCGTTGTTGGCTCCACTGGCAGCTACGCAAACTCGTCGGACGTTTTTAAGTCGATTCATTTCTACGGGTTTCCGCAGAAGCATGAGGGGCGGGTGACCTAAGCGTGGTTCTTTGAAAGGCAAAGGCACGAATCTACGTATTTGGTTACTGTGTGGTCATGGAAAGTGCCGAATTTTTAAAATTCCGGTTGCTACCGGATGCTCTGTGCCTTCTGTTCCCCAGGAATGACGGCACGAGAGTCTCGGAGTCGAAGCCGCACTCCTTCATCTGTAGTCACTTTATTGACAATTGGAAATCGAAGTAACCCAACAGCGTAAGTTACGACGCCAGCATTTCCCCGCCTGTGTACAAGAAAACCACAGCACGGAAAAAGAAAAGGCAGCTACACCATCAAGATCGCTGCGTTGCGATCTTCAGTGATGCGCAGAGACAATGTTTGTGCAGGTACTTTCGCTGACATAGTCAAAGATAATTTACTTTTTTCTCTTAACAGAATAAGCAGATAGGAGACATGAACAATTCCTATTACCATGAACTTGTCATTTTTCCTCTTTTCGTTTGTCAACCAATGAAAATGCGCTGAGAGCACTGCGTTGATACTCTTCGAATTTGTTAACATTAGTTTGCGGCATGTCCATTTCGCCTAATAAAATCACTCATTTCACAGCTCAATCAATACTGCATGGTCACAAAATCTGCTATCGGCTTCATATAAAAGTCGAACAAGAAAAAATATATAATTTTATTTGTGGAAACGAGCATAAACGTAGCATTTTTTTTTTTAATTTCGAAGGCCATGTAGCAGTTTTTTTTTTTTTTCGCATTCACGTTGCACCTGACACGGCTTTACGTATTTTCTCAGCAGCGTCCATTTCCTGGCCCGCCTAAATACATGTTTCTCATCGGCGTTTTAGTGAACGTGAGATTTCCTGATTGTGGCGTAGTATGACAAGACCGTTTTACCTCTCTCAGAAATTGCTTCTATGGCCAATGTAAACAGATTTAGCAGCAGTCCGGCAAGCTGCAGTGACAAAGTTGTAAAAGGAATGGCTTTCAGTTATCCGGATTCTTTTACGTGCAAATAGAAAACTACATACATGGTCGTACCCCTCACACTCATCAGATATCGAGGTCAGCTAGGTATTGGCCCCGCAAGTTCGTGGTACGCTGAGAAAGTAGGCCACCTAAGCGAACGAGCCATCAGAGAGATTCATTTAACAATGGAACGCTCTCTTAGTTGTCGGTGGCTTATCTTACAACACATCACACTGTTTTTTTTTTTTTTTTCGATTGTATTTACCAGTTTGACAGTATTGGACTATTGCCTTCAGATGTTCAAGGCAGGTGCGGTCAATCGCATTGAACCTCCTGCGCTGAGAGAACGCTAGCAGGAAATTTAATTTTTTTTTCTTTTCACAACCTCCGCAGCATGTCGGGAGAAAGGCATGTATAGTATAATATTTTCTAAGTCAGTTATATGTAGCAACTCTGACCTGTTCAACAAGAGCATTGTCGTATATGTAAAAATGATGCTGAGGTGGCATTACTCATTTGGCTTATATTATGATTAACTTTGATAGTCTCAAGGCCGGGTTCAGTGAGCTATTGTAGCGTAATTGTGCAGGAAGTCCTGGAAGTATATGTGTTTGCTATTCCAGCCATAAATAGGATCCTACTTTTGTCTTGCTTGTTTATTTTTCTCCTTTTACAGCTCTCGTTGCAAGGTTGAAACTGGAATGTCATTTGCTATTAATCTACTCTGAATCCCTTGAGCCTAGCTATTACCAAAAAAGACAGGTGCAGCATCTTTTTCATTTTACATGAACGCTGACCATTACAACTACCACTAGTACGGCGCCACGGCTACACGGGTCGGCGTTATTTGATTTTCAGGCAGGTTTCGACTAGACCTAATGTAAGATGGACGCGCAGTACAGGCGCAATTCTCGTCTTCGAAGTCGCCTTAACAAGTGCCTAACGAAGGTGTTTCTAGCGCATAGTGAAATCACGCGCGCGGCATTTTCGAGCATATAACAGAAATACCATGCGCCGGGCGGTTTAAAAAAAAAAAAAAACACGCACGCCCTGCCGAGAACGGCCCTTTTCTTTTTCAAGATTCCCCGGTCAAAAAATACTCCTTGCGATTACTCAAACCAGCTCAAAGCTCTCAAAGCCACACCGCAAAACGACGGGTAAGGACAGGCTCAAAAACGCCTCGCAGAACGAAAACGACTGCGCCGCTCAGCTGCCTCGGCATTCCGCTGTTTCGGCACTCCACCGCGGGCGGCGCTGTTCCACCGAGGCGACGGTGGCGCCATACAACGGGCGCCCTGTCCCTTCCTACACTCAAGCTATGGTTTTTAGTCTTCACAAAAATAGAAAACTGCAATAATTTTCATAAAGATTACCCTAGCAAAGATACTACTCATCTTTCGTGGCACACGTCAATTCAAATAAAACTTCCTCGTACCAAGTATAGAACGAAAACAGTGGATTATCAAATTATGTTGATCTGTAATGCCCACCCTCAACTCATTGATATCGCGCAGGAAACTAGAACAGCTCGTAAATTCAAAAATGAATGTTCGACCTTTATGTCGCTGTATGCTTTATGTCGCTGTATGTACCGCAGATACGGACCATGAAAAAGAAATAACAAGAAGAATAAGATTGGGATGGAGCGCATTAGGCAAGCACTCGCATATTATGACTAGCAGCTTACCGGTATCGCTCAAGAGGAGAGTATACAACAGTTGCATCTTACCTGTACTCACCTATGGGACTGAAACGTGGAGGCTAACCAAGAGGGTTCTAGTTAATTTGAGGACAACCCAGAGGGCTATGGAACGAAAAATGGTAGGGGTAACATTAAGAGATAGGAAGCGTGCAGAGTGGGTCAGAGAAATAACTCAAGTTACCGACATTCTAGTGGAAATTAAGAAGAATAAATGGGCATGGGCAGGACATGTAGTGCGAAGAGAGGATAACCGATGGTCGCTAAGGGTAACAAACTGGATTTCAAGAGAAGGAAAGCGCAGCAGGGGGCGGCAGAAAGTTAGGTGGGTAGATGAGGTTAAGAAGTTCGCGGGGGTCAAGTGGATGCAGCTAGCACAGAACCGGGTTAAGTGGAGAAATATGGGAGAGGCCTTCGCCCTGCAGTGGGTATAGTCAGTCTGATGATGATGATGCTTGATGTGTACTACGCACCTTTTTTATTGATTTTCTTTCTCAATACTATACATACTTTATACTATACTTTCTCAATAATATATATATATATATATATATATATATATATATATATACCTCCAAATTACACAGTTCAAATGTAACGCTACGCACATTGTTCTCGTTTATGTTTATTCAAATGCTGACGTCACCATTGTCCCTGCACCTTTGTTGCCCTCTGAGGTCAGAGCCCTGTCAGGAGGACATGCTCTCTCCTTTTGTCCTGCCTCGAGGGCAAGCATTCTGTATTGCCTTCATTTTGAAATAAAAAAAAATAAAAACTTAACTATCTTTTCCGAACATAAGCGTCACAAATGTTGAACAATTAGTCTTAGATAATTAACCACTCAAGCACCTAAAACTTGTAGCTTACGTCATTTTTCATGTCACACAGTCTGTAGTAGGTGACGAGGAGAAAAATAATCCCATAACAGGCCTGAAATATTTTCATGCGTGTTGTCAAAGCATTGCGCAGCACTATCCAAGTTGGGCCCAACGAAACTCCAGATGCCAAAACTTCTTTACAAAGCACAACAGTAGCAGTTTCTCAATCAAATTTGGAAATCGATTTAAATTTCTTACAGTCAATCGATACCGACGTTCGAGCTGGTTGGTACCTCTTTAAGAAACCCAAAAGACGGCTGACGCAGAAACAACAGACAACACAAGCACTGACTCGGAATCGAGCGTTTATTCTCAATACGTAAAATATGAGCAGAATTCGTAAAGAGGTGTTTGCCAAAAAAAAAATAAGAAACACTAAAAAGGAGAAAAAATAAGATGCGTTTGGGGACCCGGCGGCTATAATTCATGCAGTACAACTGATGGGTCACTCACATACATGAGCTTGTTCCTACAGATATGATAGGCCCCGGACACCTTCCTAGTCAAGTGAGCAGGATGCCGATGCAAAGTTGAGGTTTGATCATAAAAAAGCTCCCACCCGAGGCTTGTGAGGAAATTCAGTGCTTTGAAAAATTTCAAGGACTTTATTCCCAAAGATAGGTAGGGTTTTTGCAAGCGTACGTTTGTCTGAATGCACGTCCAGCTGCAAGAGAGTGGAGTTTCGTAAACCACTTCCTTTTTATATTATTTCACACATTGATTTACATATGGTTCCCGTAATGAGCCCTTTCCCTCACCTTCCCATCATATGAAACCCAAGATTATTAGAGCGCGTGTCGGATATACCCCAGATTCGGCAAACTTTTTTCGTTTTCAGGACCGCAAATGTCACATTAGTACCGTGCCTACTATAAACGCGTTTTAGTTGCGAGACAAGCGACAAACATGCATAAGAACGCCTACCTGTTTTTTTTTTTTCTTCCTCTAGGCTAGAATCGCATGGCTGGCAGGCAACCTGTTAAAATCATTAACTTTTTTAAGCGCCTTGTTTCAGGCGCGAAAAAAGCAGTCTTCTGGAAAACCAGCCAGCCTTAATTAATCCGTTGATTTCTTCGCAGAAATTGTCGTTCATTTAATCAACCCATGGAATGCACAAAAAGGATCCCAAGCAAGCCACGACAATACTGCATTTCACAATTTATGCATGTCTCGACTGAAAACTTACGGCGGCTTGACAGTCCTCGGGAAATATATCCTATCCGGCACACGTGAACCCCCTTGAAACGAAGTTTAATGTCTAAAAACTTCAAGTAGTAATTAGCGAGGGTTTTGCAGGTAAATGGGGATCCAAATAAATTTTTTGAGGGCATCGACAACGCGTCTAGTAAAATCGCGGCTTTCTATGAATATCGTGTAATCATCAATGTACCACAAAATATTTTTTTTTTTTATAAAGTGCCCACTGCACTGAAGTTCTTGTCAAAGCACCTATTAATCCTAGAGAGGAAAATTTCGTTAAGGACAGGAGCTAATTTTTAACCAAATCATACGCAAGCCCCCTTCAACCCCCCCCCCCCCCCTCCTTTTTTTAGTACTCGATCACGCTATTCCAATCAACAAAGGTTGATGAAAGATAACTCTAAATATGAAAGCTTACCAACGTGCCATACGCATTAACTAACCATTATCATTATAACTATTAACTAACATATATTGTCATTTAGACGATCACTAAGAAATTTCATCAGACTGCCATATAGTGAATATTTATTTATTTATTTTTTTTTTTTTTTTTTGCGTCAATACTACAATCACAGACTTTTCCAGGACTCTGGTGTCAAAGGAAATCCACAATGCAAACTGTCGTGTAGGTTGATCCAAAAGTAGCTCTAGTCCTTGGTGGCATTCTCCTTTCTAGGGTTGATAGTGCACTTATAGGATCACTGATCTGGTATTCGTATGAAAACTTGAAGAAAATGGAGTTGGGCTCACGTTCATTTTCGAAAACCCTACCCATTAGTGTTTGCGGTTCCTAGACTATAAACTTTTTTCAAGCAGGACCACGTATGCTAGATATATTTCCCAAGGTTTGTAAAGACTAAATAAAGTTTTCAGTCCTGACATTCCAAAATTGTGAAATATGGCACTGCTTTCGCTTGCCTGGGAATATCTTTGCCAAGTTGACGTGTTGACTTAAAGAGTGACAGTTCGTGCGAGAAAGTCAGCAGATTCAGGACGCATATTTTGCCAGGCGACATCTCGTTTCGCGTCTGAAACAAGGTGCTTAAGAAAGTTAAGGACTCTATCCCCCGCGGCTCTAGAAGAATCAACAAAGAAAACGCACTTTGTTGCCAAAGATAGGAACAGCGAAAGAACTTAAGCAAAGTAAAGTGACAAGTATTTAGAAAGAGAGATTACATACGGCAGCCTTAAATTTAAAGTCAGTGTTGTCGACTAGTTGCCTAGGAAGGTGGTTCCAACTATCAGAGGTGCTGAGAACAAATGAAACAAATAAATAAAAACAATGATTAGTGTGACATAAAGGAGCACATACTTTGTGGGGATGATTTCAGAGGTCTGAGATATATGTAGTCAGCAGCCGGCTCTTAATGCCGGAGTAGATCGTTATGGTATACCTTACGAAACAGGCATAGGCGAGAAATTATTCTGCAGTGGAAAAGCAGTGGCAGTGATAAGGAGGTGGATTTCAAGGAAGTAACACGGGATTTACGGCGATTCAGTTCAGTTCAGTTCACTTTATTTTTTCCTTTCAAGTGAAAGTGGAAGACGAGGCAAAAGGCGTGTAACCTGACAAGGCCTCGTCTCCCATGTGCAGCTCGCAACAGGCAACACGTTCAGATGCATACAAAGGGAATTGTCCTGATTAACAGTGCAGCAAATGAAAAAGAAAAATGGATATATAAGATACATATCAACACACAATGCAATTTACAGTATAACACCACTTTGCGGTGAAACAAACACATAAGAGAATATGTGACAGCACAAAAATGAGAAGAAAAATGCAATAAAAATATGGATCTGTGTTTTACAGGAAATAACATGGCGACATAGACTGTAAGTGAAAAAAAAAAAAAAACATCATGAAGAAAAACGAAATCTTATCATTTGGATTCGGCTGGGTGCACCTATATTCAATAAATATATTCTGTGGTCTTTGGTAAGCATACCACCGAAGCGCTGAGTTACATTTTGGCGATGGAAACAGACCTTTAATCAGATCGAGCGTCTGTTAGTTATCATTTTCCTCAAAGGAAGATACGAATCTGTCAGGGAAACAATTTTATGCTTATAAAGATTCAAGTTAGTCGCAATTGAGTGGTCATGAAATGATTGTAGCTATATTCATCGATAAAAGTAGCGAGTTCACAATTGCTAGCTTCAAAATGTGGCCTCTTTCAGTCAAGGATATATATTTGTGCTCGTTTTTGTTTTCCTCCTTTCCTCTTTTTTTTTTTTATGTCGTGCCGCGGCTTTCAGTAGGAAATAAAGCATTCCGTGGTCGCTTAAGCCTGGAGGATACGATATATATGGGGGGGACAAGGTCGGATAAAGTAGCAAGATCAAACTCGAACAAGTTGGATGAAGAAGATATTATACGGGTAAGCTGAGCTGCGAAAGATTAAAATCTGCACATATGCGCAAAAAACCATCACACTCAGTAGAAAAGGGGTAAGCATAATAACGCACACTAGGTCATAAAAGACTTAAGAATTTGAAGTCATCGATAAAAAAAAAAATAGGAACGTTGGCCAAACTAACGGTAATCGCGTGCGCTGCATCATCAAGCTTTTCAACAAAAGAGGCACTGTATTTAGCCTGTCGTCGCAAGATCGCTCGTCTTTCCTTATATCACAAATTTTATCATACCTTTGATCGTGAAACTACTCCTATCACACGTGGTCACCGCATTTCTCGTAATTCTCACCCTAACGCGTCTATCCAATGAAAGCCCGCACCGATACATATTATCAGTCTTTCTTCTTGAAAACAGCTCGACACTGGAATGACCTTCCATCCAGAATGGCAACTATCACCAACTTCAGCCAATACAAAACCGCCATCGAAGATATTTTGCATTCATATTAAATTTCACAGCCCACCCCTCATGTAATGTCCCCGGACCTTTGAGGAATAAATAAATAAATAAATAAATAAATAAATAAATAAATAAATAAATAAATAAATAAATAAATAAATAAATAAATAAATAAATAAATAAATAAATTGTGAAGAGGAAGTAGTGCACGAGAAGCATTCCAGGCAGTGGCATCGTGCTTTTCTACCTTACCGGCATAGCCAATCTATGGTTTCGGAACCATGAAGCGGACATTCCATCATGGTCCGTGTTCAAAGCCAGCTTCTCGGAAATTTTCGGCCGTCCTGCTGTGAGGAAACTCCGCGCTGAACAGCGCTTGCGTGCGCGGTCTCAGCAGGTTGGTGAGAATTTCACGAGTTATATCGACGACGTCGTCGACTTGTGCAAGCGCGTGAACGCTCAGAGGCCGACAAAATCAAGCACATTCTGCAAGGCATAGATGACGACGCCTTTCAAATGCTGACTGCGCGAGATATCCGCACCGTTGCTGAAGTGGTCACACTGTGTCAAAGTTATGATGAACTGCGTAAACAAAGGGCCATAACTCGCGCGAACACCATGCACTCTGAGTCGCTTGCTGGCCTGACAGATGCAGCTGAACATTCTGCGCTCCTGCCACAAATCAAGAGCTTCATTCAGGAAGAAGTTGCTGGACAGCTCTCCCTTATGTCCTGCCACGAAGGGCCTTCCGCACACCTCGCTCCCAGTTTGCGCCAGATCATTCAAGAACAGGTAGCTGAATCCCTTCCTCTAGCCTCTCAATCCATGCCTGTCGCAGCCCCGTTGACATATGCGGCTGTTGCTGCCCGACCACCACCTACGTATGCTCCGCCGCAACCTGCCTACGTTCAGCCGCCTCCTAGTCCTGCTCGAGAACCTGCGCAGTTTTCTCGACCGGCTCCAAGACCACGCAATCCCTGGCGCACGACAGATAACCGGCCAATTTGTTACACTTGCGGGCTGGCTGGACATATTTCTCTTTATTGCCGAAACCGTCTCCCAGTGTCGGCACCACCTACTCATGGCCCTGGGTACTGGTCTTCGACGCCTCAGTATTCCGCGCCGACTGAGCCTCCAGCCAGCCGCCATTTCTCCCCAGACCGTTCAGCCATGTCCGACCGCCGTTCACCGTCGCCGCGACGCCGGTCTATCTCTCCGATGCGACATCGACAGAACGCTTCACTTGAGGAAAACTAGAGGCCGCAGTTCCTGAGGCGAGAACTGCGACCCCGTCGAACTTCCCAAGTCTTCATCTGTCGCCGGCAAATCTTATTGAAGTTTTCATCGAGGGTGTTGCTTTCATGGCTCTAATTGACACTGGTGCTGCGATTTCGGTTATGGACGCAAAACTATGTAGCTCTTTAAAGAAAGTGAAGACACAAATTGCGGGACTTTCGTTGCGAAGGGCCAGCGCTCAGCATATCAAGCCTTTAGCAGCGTGCACTGCTCGAGTAGTTATCCAGAACTGCCTTTATACGATTGAGTTCGTCGTGCTGCCGAGTTGCTCACACGCTGTAATTTTAGGCTGGGATTTCCTATCGCGTCACGCTGCTATTATCGATTGTGCTCCAGCTGAAGTGGGGTTCTCGACTTTGCCCGATGCCTTACCAGACGCCGATCCACTAAATTCCTGTGCTAAAGCCCTCGTCGCCGAAGATATCGACCTTCCTCCCTGCTCTTCTGTGGTTGTTCGTATCGTTTGTGCCTCTGTTAGCGATGAGACCGTTCTCTTCACACCAGCCCATACTTTCCTGCGCCGCAAGTGTCTTCCATTGCCCTAAGCTGTGCTCGCTATTTCCGCTGGCCTTTCCATGTTATGAGTCTCCAACCCATTTAACTCCCCTACTGCTTTGCGCCATGGTGAATGCCTCGGCAGTATCCAGCTAATCGCATCTCTTCTGATCTCTGAGGAACCTGACGATGCGCCGCACTCTGCCGTGACTGCGCTCAGCCCCCCTTCACCTGCACCCGCTTCCCCCTCTACAGACTTGTCCCTCCGTTCCATCGACACCGATCTTCCTCCAGCTCACTCAGCTTTTGAACCTACTACATCAATTTCGCTCCTCCTTCGACTCTCATCAAAGTTCTTTAGGTCAAACTTCTGCAGTCACTCATCGCATCGACATCGGCACCCACGCACCACTGCGACAACGCCCCTATCGTGTGTCTGCAACCCAACGCCAGGCTATTGAAGAGCAAGTCGACCTGATGATTAAGAATGGCGTGATTCAGCCCTCAAGCAGCCCTTGGGCGTCACCTGTCGTCCTCGTAAAAAAGAAAGATGGTTCTATCCGCTTCTGTGTCGATTATCGCCGCCTTAATAAGATTACACGAAAGGACGTCTACCCTCTCCCACGCATCGACGATGCTCTCGATTGTTTGCAAGGCGCCGAGCTCTTTTCTTTCCTAGACTTACGTTCCGGGTACTGGCAAGTTCCCCTGGAAGCGGCTGATCGCCCCAAAACTGCCTTTGTAACTTCCGTCGGCTTGTACGAATTTTCATTTATGCCCTTTGACCTTTGCAATGCTCCGGCAACATTTGAGCTGATGATGGACACCATTTTGCGTGGCCTAAAGTGGAAGACGTTGCCTCTGCTACCTCGACGACATTGTCGTCTTTTCTCCTGACTTTGACACACACCTCTATCGTCTGAAGCACGTTTTGACCTGCCTATCTGATGCCGGACTGCAGCTGAATTTGAAAAAATGTCGTTTTGCCGCCCGCCAGCTCACCATTCTCGGCCACGTTGTCTCCAAAGAAGGTGTATCTCCAGATCCTGCCAACCTTCGTGCCGTAGCAGCCTTTCCCAAACCGACTTCCATCAAAAATCTACGTAGCTTCTTCGGGCTGTGCTCTTACTTTCGCCACTTTATTAGAAATTTTGCTTCGATTGCTGCTCCCTTGACAGACCTTCTGTCCGGCAGTTCCGGCCTTTCGTCGTGGTCGCCAAAGTGCGCCGATGCCTTCAATGCTTTACGCCGCATCCTCACGGTACCGCCTGTCCTACGTCACATCGACCCCACAGCGCCTACTGAAGTCCACACGGACGCCAGTGGTATTGGTCTCGGCGCTGTGCGCGCTCAGCGCAAATCAGGTTATACTGAATACGTGGTCGCCTATGCTAGCCGTACACTCACGAAGGCTGAATCCAATAACTCTGTCACTGGAAAAGAATGCTTAGCGATATTTGGGCTCTTACTGAATTCCGCCCTTACCTCTATGGTCGCCCTTTTGACGTAGTGACGGACCACCATGCGCTTTGCTGGCTTTCCTCACTGAAAGATCCGTCCGGCAGACTAGCAAGATGGGCTCTTCGCCTTCAGGAATATGATGTCCGCGTTATTTACCGCTCCGGCCGCAAGCATCACGACGCCGACGCACTTTCCCGCTGCCCCCTTGCAGCTGAGTTTGCGAGCCTTTCCTCTTCCGACGATTCCTCGCCATCGCTTCACATCAATGACATGCCGTCAGCGCAACGGCAAGATCCTTGGATAAATTCTCTCCTCAATTTTATCTCCAATCCTACAGCTGCTTCTCCATCACGTGCTCTCCGCTGCCATGCTTCAAACTTTGCAATTCGTGATAACCTCCTCTACCGCCGCAACTACTGCGTAGATGGCCGCAAGCGGTTGCTAGTTATTCCCCGGCAGCTACGCTCACAAATCTGTGACTATTTCCACGCTGACCCAAAATCCGGTCACGCGGGCGTCTTTAAGACATACACTCGTCTCCGGCTGCGTTACTACTGGCGGGGCATGTACACCTTCGTACTCAAGTACGTTCGCTCATGCCTCACCTGTCAACGCCGCAAGCCATCTCCTCAACGTTCTGCTGAAGAGTTGCTGCCGTTACCCAGCCCCCCACGCCCTTTCGACCACGTCGGTATTGATTTGTACGGGCCGCTTCCCTACACTGCAGCCGGCAACCGCTGGGCTATCGTAGCCGTTGATCATCTGACGAGGTATGCAGAAACCGCCGCACTTCCATCTGCCACAGAGTCAGAAGTAGCTTCTTTCATTTTGCAGCGATTTGTTCTTCGCCACGGCGCACCTCGACAGCTGCTCAGCGACAGAGGACGCGCTTTCTTGAGTGACGTTGTGAAAGCCTTGCTCACCAAGTGCAACATTATTCATAGAACCACCTCCGCCTATCATTCCTAGACTAATGGCCTCACTGAGCGTTTCAATCGTACCCTTGGCGACATACTCTCTATGTACGTCTCCTCCAAACACTCAAATTGGGACCTCGTCCTTCCGTATGTCACCTACGCTTACAATACCGCAACGCAGTCTACTACTGGCTTCTCTCCTTTTTTTCTCCTCTACGGCCGTCACCCAATCGACACCATGCTCCCATATCAGCCAGACATATTAGAGTATACTCCTGCGTCTCAAGCAGCCCAGCATGCGGAAGTCTGTCGACAAATTGCCCGCGCATTCACGGCTAACACCTACTACCGCCATAAATCCAACCATGACAACCAACACTCGACACCGGACTTCTCGTCTGGCGCACTTGTGTGGCTGTGGACACCTTCCAATGCTCCTGGACTGTCTTCAAAATTTCTTGCTAAATACTATGGCCCATGCCGAGTTCTGGAGCGCACCTCCCCGGTTAATTATGTGGTGGAACCTCTTACGCCGTCTCATGATCTATGCCGGCGCGGACGAGAGATTCTTCACGTCCAGCGCCTCAAGCCCTTTTATGACCCTGCCGTCTTGCTCACGCCGTAAGTCGCCAGGATGTCTCCTCTTCGTCCCAGGGGTAATTGTGAAGAGGAAGAAGTGCACGAGAAACATTCCAGGCAGTGGCATCATGATCGCTGCGCGTGATGCACCTGACGGTGTTCGCTGTCGCTGTGTTCGCCGCTGACCTGCCCAGTACTGCTGATCGAGTCCTGCTGATCTGCTCAATAAACCCCCATATTACAAAATAAATAAATAAATAAACCTCAAGGTCAAGGTATGGCGTAGTTGTGATCTTGAACTCTCGCGCTGTGCAGCAAGCATCGTCGTTCTCTGCGAAATACGCCATACACATACACCATCTCTCTGAAGATAGAGACCGCAGCCGTGTCAGACAGGCTGCCGAGACAATCGAACAGTGAGAAGCCAGACTATATAGCCCGCTGCCGAGAAGCTTACCAAGCGTGGAGCGAGCCGAGATAGAAACGGCAGTAGTGACTGCGGCTGCCGCTGCTGCCGATGGTTCAGTTCAGTTCAGTTCAGGCGTTCAGTCGTGTCCGACTCTTCGTGACCCTATGGACCATGTCACGCCACGCTTTCCGGTCTCTCACTATCTTCTTAACATCACATAGCTTCATCTTCAATGCCTCGAGAATGCCATCTAACCATCGCGTTCGCTGCCTACCCCTTCTCCGGCGACCCTCAACCTTTCCCAACATCAAATCTTTCTCCGGCGACTCCTCTCTTCTCATCAGATGACCAAAGTAGCTGAGCTTTAACTTTAGAATTTGACCCTCCAATGAGCAGTCAGGGTTTATGGTCGACAATATCGACTGATTTGATCTTCTGGCAGTCCAAGGAGCTCTTAAGAGTCTTCGCCAGCACCACAATTCAAACGCGTCAATTCTTCGGCGGTCAGCCTTTTTCACAGTCCAACTCTCGCATCCATACATCACAACTGGAAAGACCATAGCACGGGTTATACGGATCTTGGTTGGCAGACTAATGTCTCTGCTCTTTACTAGGCGGTCAAGGCTAACCATTGCTCTCTTTCCCAGAAGCAGGCGTCTCCTAATTTCATGGCTGCAGTCTCCTTCCGAGGTAATCTTGGCGCCCAAGAACAGAAAATCTGTCACAGCTTCCACTTCTTGTCCATTGATGCTCCAAGACTTGATAGGGCAAGACGCCATGATCTTCGTCTTTTTAATGTTCAGTTTAAGACCAAACTTCTCACTCTCTTCTTGTACGCGCATCAGAAGTCTCTTGAGTTCCACTTCACTTTCTGCCATTAAAGTGGTATCATCCGCATATCTAAGGTTGTTGATACGTTTTCCAGCAATCTTCACTCCAGCTGAAGACTCGTCCAGACCGGCCTTCCTCATGATGCACTCTGCATATAGGTTAAATAGACAGGGCGACAGTATGCAGCCTTGCCTCACCCCTTTCTCAATCGGAAACCAATCAGTAAGACATGGTTAGCGCTCGTGAAACTTTACTCAATGGACCTTCTTGTTGAGTTACTTGGTTGCAGTGCATTCTTTATATTTAAAGGCGCGAAAACCACAGGACAAACTCTGCTTTTACCAAGAAGGCTCATGTCAAAATAGCATGGCTCCAAGAGTGCTCGTCCTATGATTGCGAGCCATGTTTTTCTGACGTGAGCATTCTTGGTAAAAGGAGAGACACGACGACTAGGAAACTGATCGAAGCATTCTATATCAAAAAGGAAGTTAGCTCGTGCATATGTGATGCATAAATTGCTCTGTACACGTTGGAAAATAACCTCCTTGAGCGTGTGTTATCACGTTAAAATTGATAAGACAGATAGGGAAATGATTGAAGCATTCTATATCAAATAGGAAGTAAGCTCGTGCATAACTGATGCATCAATCGCTGTGTACACAGCCGAAAAAAAAGTTCCTTCAGTGTGTGTTATCACGTTAAATTTCATTTTAGGCGACGTGTTTCGCATGTGCGATAAAACCTATATACGTATGTATGCTTCATGTGTGCAATAAACTAGCTGGAATTGGCGCTTTGTCCTATTGTCTTCACTGTGTTTGTCCTGTATTCTTGCGCACCTTTATATATTAAGAATTGGTTCAAGGATAGTTGAACCTAAGGATAGTTGAGCCTCTACATTTTCTTTCTGACGAAATGGTGGCAGTCAAACCTGTCAAACCTGCTTACAGTCAAACCTTGAACGGATCTATGCATTTTGTACATGGAGCCGCTAATTTGAAGAACAGTTGGTCGAGATAGTTTGTAATTCACAGACAAATTTGAGAAACAGCGCAATAAGCCAGGGCATAGAAAGAACAAACAATCTATCCCCAGGAACATGCATCCGATCCATTGAGAACTAGAGGACTGAGCTAAAGTCTGCTTAAGAGCGGAAATGGGGAAGGGCACTTTACAGGACTGTTTTCACTAACTGCATCGTCGTTGTCATCCCTACAATATCATCATCGTCACTATAGTTGCTATCATCATTACCGACTAGATACACCGTCATTTCCATCGCTAGTATCATCGTTATAATTATTGCTAACTACATCGTCATATTCATTGCTACTATCACTCTGCGCTACACAAGAATAATTACGATCTGTTTATTTACTGATTTCATCATCCTTAATTACGTAACTATCTGATGCCCTAAGGCAATAAATATAATTCATAAAAAAAAATTTGCTTCCTACGAGTTTAGCGTGGAACTTGGTTTGCGCGCTCGGCTGGAGATCAGAAAAATAGTGGTTCGATTCCCGATGGTTTTTCTTCTTTTTTTTTTTTAAGTGCCAGTGTGAAGGACGTTTCCTGGTCAAAGTTTCTGCTGACACTTTCACTAGACGAATTAGGCAGCCTTAAATATTTTATGCGGCAAGCAAGCTTAAGCCCTTTATCGGCGCTTTCACGATGACAAAGACGTACTCGACGTTGACACTGCAAAATATAATATCTCATCCTATCAGCATAGATCAGCCTTTATCCTGGCGGTAGTCGACCGCTTCAGCATCGTACGGTACTATGTCCTTTACGGCTCTCCATATTAAGTACCCCCAGGCCCACTCAAAAAGCCAAGAGGTGATCTGGCGGTTACTCTATAACATATACTCCAATCCCATAGACATGACGTGCCTCCACATGGCACTGTACTCGTATACGACGTATCTAAATTTTATTCCCACAGAGCAAACCTAAGTCACATATATATGCCTATCTTCAGTGCGTGCCCGGGCGTCATACCACTAATTATGAAGGGGAATGGTTGACCACTGGAAGGAGTTCTGACCCTGACTCTCAAGTCAGGATCATCGGCTGAGAAAAGGAGGGAAATGAAGCTCACGGGCTCCCCTTGTTCCGATGGCGCACAAAAACTGCTCCTCTTGCTTCGACCCCCATGGGGCACAAAAATTATTTAATTAACAACTAAACAGAAAATTGTTTCTCTCTCTCTCTCTCTCTCTCTCTCTCTCTATATATATATATATATATATATATATATATATATATATATATATATATATATATATATATATATATATATTTCTTTTTTTTTTCATAAGAAAGTCCGTATACTGCCCCCTCACCCTGGAACCAATATCTGGGACTGCCACTTCCTGCACCAACTACCATGGCAGAGGAAGCCTCGGGTCAATTCCCCCCTCACCCAACCACCCTTGAAATCAATCTCCATAAAGTTTCAGCGCCACCAACCATACATAGCTTTTTCTTTTTTTTAGAGATGCACTTGGCGCTGCCACTCTGACTGCATTATCTCCAGGATCCCTGAGCATTGATGCAGCAACGGTGCAGAAACTCTAAACAACAATTTTACCTCAGCAAAGAGCAGCGCGACACTGCGAAGGCACACGCGCGACAGACTGCACCAACCAAGAGGGTAACTAGAAGTGAGGGTCAGACGGAAAATTGAGGAGATTTAATTATACTTACACGAGGTTATGACGAGCGAACGCATGCATCGTGGTGGTTCAGTGTTGCTGGGATTCACTTTTATGCACACGGTTCTCATCTGAATGTTCAATCAGTGTCAACAGAAAATGGTTCTACAGAAATCTTATTGATATTTTTGTCTGTTGCTGTGTACAAGTCAGGGCAAAATTTATTGCAACATCTAAAACGCATGCTTCTACAGCATGATGTAACAGCATTGTTGTTTAAATTGCATGTGAAAGTTCTGCCCATGAATACCTTTGTACCATGGGGTGTCAACTCTATTTTATGTACAAAAGCGGAGACTGTTGAGCATGTGTTTATAGCTTGTTGGAATGGGGTTTTCTTTTGAGATGTGTTACACCGAACTTTGCACAATAATTTCCTTTTAAACCCTTATGGAATTAGGTTTCTATCTGTTCAGAACGATGACGGAGTTTTGTGTGATACGAAATGCTATTAGCTTTGCATAGCACGTGCAAACGCCGAATGGCCGTTGAACATGCTGACATCAGATCAGAGCTCTCGGAGTGTATACTGGGGATTCCGTCCGAAACGAAATTTATGTTTTGAAAACTCAGTCATGTGTACCTGACTTTACCCCTGTATTAAGACGAAAGCCTTTAATTCTTCATCGTTGTCGGTTGTCGACAGAAGGTTGTCAGCAGAGGTGTCCCGCTTTCGATAGCGAGAGTTAAAAATAAATTAATAAACCTTGTCTGCACCGGGAATCGAATCTACATCCCTTGAATCCCCAGCCAAGCGCTTTACCAACCGCGTCACGCCCCGGATCGCGGAGCGCTCTTCATAATTCCCCTTGTCTATCGTCTGGATGATAGCGGTATTAAACGAGTGATAGATATTGCGCCTTTCCTTTCCTGTAAACGAATTATGGAACGCCGGTGAACTTTGACGAGTTCAATGAAACGCTGGTTGCGTTCGACAAGGGGCACGCGATGCACCGTCACGAGTCACGACAGGTCATGACGTCACCAGACGATTCATACATATACGAAGCTGACCCCGCCGGGCGTCCGATCCAGGCGTCTGAGCGGCACCTTTCATTGGTCGCTTCCTCGAACGCCGCATCGCACAGCAAGCAGAAGCAGACCCAGATGTCTAGGAGGCGTTAGTACAGCAGGCATCAGCTGCGTTTGAAAGTGATTTACAGGATAGAAAAGGCGCAGTATATGTCACAATTCTGCGCGGATGCATATGCCACGCCGTAAAGGAAGGGAGGAAGGTGGGATCGAAGGAAGAGAGGGAGATAGAAGTGCCGTAGTTAGGGCTACGATTCACCGCGCTATAATGGCTTTCGCCTCATCGCACTTTAGTGGTCCAAAGTGCCCAACTTTGGAGAATGTGAAAAATTAAAGCATTTTATAATGATATATATTGCCTGTAAACTGGCTCACTTATGATGACAATTCTGGCAGTCTGTTGTTTTTTTTTTTGTTTTTTTTTTATATATGTGGGAAATACAGACGGGAAAAGCGTCGGTGGCTCATTGGTTAAGCTTTACAGTAGATGGGTACTGTTGTGAAAAACGCGCAGATAGAAACTCCTAAAAACTGAAAATGCGTAAAAAGCTTATTGAGATTTATGTGACGTTGTTCTACCCGAGCCTATGTACAGGGTCATGCACCGTGTAAGCCAAGGAAGTGATGTATTAAAACAAGAGAAAAAATGCAGGTATGCAGGTACCAGCTGCTGCCAAAAGTTTCTTTTTAAGTTACATACTGAAACTTTTGCCATGAAATAATTTCTGGAAAGAAAAGGACTGTTCCTCCCTCGAGGTTCAGATCGCCTGATTTGCAAGTAGTTGGAGACAATTGATCATGTATTCTTCTTGCCTTGTTGGGAAGATTGTACTTTTGGGACGTCTTGCAAAGAAAAAATAAGAAAGACCTTCTGCTGGACCCGTACGGAATACGATTTCTCTCTGTAGAAAACGACGAGAGAGTGCCTCATGATACAATAATGTTTATTGGCCTCCACAATATTTGGCGTTCGAGAATGGCTGGATACCACTCTGAACCAGATGCAGGGCCAGCCCGAATCTACTTCCGCGAAAGCATGTACTGGTTTGTGGAAAGACAGGAAAGAGCTGATCCAGTTCCTGAATGGCTCTCGCATTTAGAGCCTCTGTTGTCCCTGGGGGAATTTTATTATGACGAAGCCGAAGGTGATTGCGTGATTATAAAATCCCCACATACAAGGAGATAATTGTAAATGTAATTTGGTGTGTGTACTGTGTCGAAGACAGGCAGTAAAAAAGAATAAAAAGCTAATTGGTTAAGACAGTCGGCTACTGAACCCGACCGGTTGGAATCCGCTCCACTCCAATGGTTTCTTTTTCTTTTTTTTTCTTTTTTTTTTTAGTGTAAAGGGACTACACGCGGCCTCGCAGACATTAGACGATTTTGCTCAGCTCTGAGTCTCCGAATTAGAGTTTTCTCACTAAAAATATTTAGCTGTGGTTTAGCTTGCGGTTAAACAAGGAGTTACGCGAGCGAAATCTGCATGGATACGCTTAGGTTCGGCTTGAAAATAAAGACGTGGATTTTGCACATAGTAGTTGACTCTATGGTTTCAGCTTTATTTATGCCGTAGGGGAATCACTTCACATATGAGCACCCCTTGCCTCTCCTCGTTGACCATTCTCATTCGGGTCTAGAAGACTTCTAGTGATATGACATCGTCTGTACGTCGAACTCCAGGGCACACCGCCTTCGAACGAACCTTCTGTCCTAGCAACTCGCTGTTGTCATTCACCTATACCAAAACCTAGTTTTCTGTCTTCTTCTCCTTCTCTCTCTTTTTCTTCTTTTTTTCCTCCTTTTTCTTCTTCTTTTGTAGCGAGAGCTACATTGGCCACAGTCTCGCCATTTCACTGTGCCTGTCCGTGCCTGTCTGGTGCCTGTCCGAAGGGCGAATAAACAAGAGTAAGAAGAAAAAGAAGAACGATAATATGTTGTTACCTGTTCTGCTGCGTGCTTCATCATGTCGTGTTAAAAATATGTAGTTGTGGGAGGCGGTAGAGCAGTCGGCAGAGAAAGACGTGACTTTCGACGCTGGTTTGAATCAGCTAAGTATTGGGGGGCTGGTCCTCTTTTTCTGTTTCTCCTGTGCTTTTGAGTCTTTTACCATGTAGCTAACGCTCGTGGAGAGATTGTAGCTGTCAAGTGATGTCTGCGCAGTCTCCGGGCCAGGGGAGCTCCCCCTGGTCGGCTTTCATTCTACCCCTTATCTACCTCTGGAAGCGCTCCAGCGATCTGGCGTTCGAAGCATTCCTGTAACGCTGGTGCCTAAGGATGGTGGATTCATCAAAATGACCAACTCTGGGACTGTTCGAGCTGCTCTACAGGCAGCCTCTTCCCTGTATGACACCATTACAGAAGTGAGGCAGTTTGAATGTGGCGGGATACATTGACGATCACCAGACCTTGATTGCGTTAAGGATCTCCTTAAATGCAATTCATTTGGATCGCTTCAGGTGAGCAGCTTCATCCCTTCTCATCTTGCATGCACAAAAGCAACGATCCGAGGAGTAGACTCTTTAACTCCAGCTGAGACTCTCGACCTTCTCTCGGCGGCTGGTGTGGTAGCGGTGTATCGTTGCAGCCGGGAGGTTAATAATACGCGTGTACCAGCAGAGTAAGTGATAGCCACATTTGCGGGAACTTCATGCCCGTCAGAGGTAAAAGCATGGCCACTGATCTTTCGTGTGGATCTTCTTGAATCTAAGCCACTGCAGTGTACCAATTGCTGGCGATATGGTCACAGTGCTCGTGTTGTAAGTCCACCGTGCGGTGTTGCAAATGTAGTGATGGTCAACATTCGTCATCATGTTCGCAACAAAACGACAAATGCTGCCTTTACGGTGGAGCCCATGCTGCAAATTCCTTGGATTGTTCATCTCGAAAACAGGAATTTCAAATTCTAGAAGTAATAGACAGAAAACGCTGTTCGCGCCGTGACGCTGTAAAAGAAGTTAAAGAGCGATCACATGGTTATGCAGGTGTGTCAGCCCAACCAGGTGAGTTCTGCGGGAAACCGAGAGACTTTCTTCACGTCTTCCTCACATGCCCTACCTTTTCACATCCTTCATCCCCAACCACAGCGGAGTCATACTCGGAGACTCTCCTGGTCAGCTCCGATGCTACAGAGCAGCGCTGGGTCGTCATCAACGCCCTGAATCGAATAGCCATCCAAGGGCTGTCTTTTGCTCTGTAAGCGCGGCCCTCTAAGGGCTGCTTCGTGCCATGTAAAGGAGTGGGGTTTGCCCCCCTCTACAATTTTTGGCAGTAAACGTTTTCATCAACACCGATCAGGTGTACCTCTGGATGCATCAATCTCAAACGCAATAATGACTGCTGTGGAAGCCTCAATGACTGAAATGGTGGACCGAATAATTGCTACTGTCACAGAATGTTTTACCAACGTTCTGGCAGTTGAGCTAACGCAAGCCCTGCAAGCTAGAAGAGCTACTGTTTTAGCAAACATGCCTTCGGAAAGGTCTCAACTGATTGAAAGCACTACTGTTGCTTCGTCTCACAGGACTACTCCTCCAGATGAGGATGAAGTCATTAATGACACAGAGATGGTGGAATCAGATGTAAGAATTCTAAAACGGTGTGGGTCTCCCATACCCAACCCTTCTCCGCGGTCCCAACCAAAATCAAAGAAACATCAGCATGGATCAAAGCCAAAGGAGAATATTTTAGGGCAGGCAGTTGCGGCTGCCCAAATTTCGCTATTGTAAATTTGGACAACCCTGCAGTGGCCACAGGATTGGAGAAGGTCAGTTTACATCCCCATTCCAAAGAAAGGCAGTGCCAAAGATTGTTCCAACTACCGCACGATCGCGCTTATTTCGCATGCTAGCAAGGTGATGTTGAAAATCCTCCTAGGTAGGCTGCAGCAGTATGTGGATCGGGAGCTTCCGGACGTGCAAGCTGGGTTTCGCAAGGGCAGAGAAACTAGAGACCAAACTGCCAACCTTGGCTGGATCATGGAAAAGGCAAGAGAGTTCCAGAAACCCATCTACTTCTGCTTTATTGATTATGCGAAAGCGTTTGACTGCGTAGATCACAGTAGATTGTGGCAAGCTCTCCAAGAGATGGGAGTTCCAATTCACCTCATCTGTCTCCTCAGGAACCTGTATGAAGGGCAAGAGGCCACAGTAAGAACGGGGCATGGTCTTACTAATTGGTTTCCGATTGAGAAAGGAGTGAGACAAGGCTGCATACCGTCGCCCTGCCTATTTAACCTATATGCAGGGTGCATCATGATGAAGGCCGGTCTGGACGAGTCTTCAGCTGGAGTGAAGATTGCTGGAAAACAAACCAACCTTAGATATACGGATAATACCACTTTAATGGCAGAAAGTGAAGTGGAACTCAAGAGTCTTCTGATGCGCGTACAAGAAGAGAGAGAAGTTTGGGCTTAAACTGAATATTAAATAGACAAAGATCATGGCGTCTTGCCCTATCAAGTCATGGAGAATCAATGGACAAGAAGTGGTAGCTGTGACAGATTTTCTCTTCTTGGGCTGCAAGATTACCTCGGAAGGAGACTGCAGCCATGAAATTAAGAGACGCCTGCTTCTGGGAAAGACAGCCATGGCTAGCCTTGACCGCCGAGTAAGGAGCAGAGAGATTAGTCCGCCAACCAAGATCCGTATAACTCGTGCTATAGTATTTCCAGTTGTGATGTATGGATGCGAGAGTTGGACTGTGAAGAAGGCTGACCGCCGAAGAATTGACGCGTTTGAATTGTGGTGCTGGCGGAGACTCTTGAGAGTTCCTTGGACTGCCAGAAGATCAAATCAGTCGATATTGTCGACCATAAACCCTGACTGCTCATTGGAGGGTCAAATTCTAAAGTTAAAGCTCAGCTACTTCGGTCATCTGATGAAGAGAGGAGTCGCTGGAGAAAGATTTGATGTTGGGAAAGGTTGAGGGTCACCGGAGAGGGTAGGTAGCGAACGCGATGGTTAGTTGGCATCCTCGAGGTGCTGCAGATGAAGTTATGTGATGTTAGGAAGATAGTGAGAGACCAGAAAGCGTGGCGTGATATGGTCCAGGGTCACGAAGAGTCGGACACGACTGAACGACTAAACTGAACTGAACTGAGGGGTACTAAAGGTTATTTAGTGGAGCTGTCGATCAATTCTAACAGCTTCGACAGATTTTGTTTACATTTCTTCTCAGCATAATCCACATATAATTATTTTGCAAGAAACTTAGCTAACAGCCGATAAGCACTTCTATTTACAAAATTATGACTCATTCCGACAAGAACGCCAATCAAAAGGAGGAGGTTTAACAATATGTGTCTCTAAAAAATTCTGTCACAGGGCTAAGATGTTTTTTCCAGCTATCTTTTCTAGATTCTGAGTTATTGGCTCTAGACTTCGAAATTTCAGGGCGCTGTCCGTTTTCCTTAGTGAATGTTTATTTCCATAGCGGTGTACAAGAACCTCTAGATCTGCTATTAGTTAATTGTCGGAACTCAGTTCTGTTGGCTGGTGATTTTAATTCACATCGTGTGTCATGGAGCTACAAGACAGATAGTTGCGGCAAACGTCTTTGGGATTGGGTAACACATAACGTTTCCTGTAGAAATTCGGGTTCGGCCACTTTCATACGAAAACACACTCAATCTATGTTAGATTTAAGTTTTACCTCTTGTGGGGGTTCTTATTAAGCCGTCGAGCCTCTTCTGAGGTCTAGGCCGCAAACACAGAGCCCCCGCGATCACACACCACGGGCAGCCGTTCTCACGGCCGCAAAGTGGTAATGCGAAGTACGACACAACACAGAACAGGACTTTGCCCGGAACCAGATGTTTATTGGGTCTTCCCAAAAAGAACGCTGGTGAAGGTCTTGCTGGAGACCCTATCCTTTTGGATGGGGCCTGACACTTCGAAGGGCAAGATGGCGACAACAAAGAAGTATAGCGGGGAGGTATTTACCTTGCGTCCTTCCGTTGTCGCGGCTCGCTGTCGTCTCTCCTCGGCGGTAGCCGGTCCCCGCCGATCTCGGCGCATCTTGCCCTTTGTCCTTTTTCGGCCAATGAGCGTCGCGTCTGCGACGCCTAGCGGTGTGCTCCTGCGCCCGGCGAGGGAAGAGGGAAACGCGGCGCTATCGAGAAACCCGTTTGGGTTACTCAACCTCGGAAGAGAAGGAATACTTTTGTACCCTTCATCCTCCGCGGCGCGCGGTGCTTCGGAGGGATGCGCGGTTCTCCGCGATCTCTACACTCCTCCTCCCTAAAGACCGAAGGTCGCCTGATTTCAGGCGACGGTAGGCCGGCAATGACTTCCTTGCCGCCTTGTCTTGCATCCAACGCTCCAACGCCGCTGTCCGGGTGGCTAGTTGGGATGGTAGTCCGGTCTTCCGTACACTTCTTCACTGCGCAGGTGTAAGCGCCGCCACGGCGGTTTCGCGACGTCCAGTGCCTGGAGGGTTGGTTGCGCCGTAATCTTTCCGTTCGCTGCTCCACAGCTACTCTGTCTGCCGTGAAGCACGAATTAAGTCCCTTGCCTCGAAGCTCGCGATGATCACATGGCACCGCTCGTCGGTATGCCGACCGCATGGAAATGCTCTCACACAGCTGCGACGACCACGGTCACACCCACACGCGCGCACGCATGCCACTTGCCGGAACCATGGCGGCAATATCCGAAGCGCTTATCTCGAGAAGTGTCCCTCCATAGCGATCTGGGGCTCGAGAGGCAGCACTGCAGCCGGCAGCTGCTGCTCCTACAGCCGTCCAGAACCGTCGCCGGGAGCTGCTTCCTGACGGCTGGGCGGCGGCGACCTGGGTTGTGGCACCGCCGGTCTCGAGGGAGTGCGCACTTCTGTTGTGGCGGCTAGAGCTGCGACCGTCGCTGGCACCCAAGGCTTTGTTGCTGCTGACTATCCGATGCTTGTGATGTCGACTGCGTCAGCGAGTTCGCTGGGAGACGACGCCTGTCTTCGCAGCGCCTTCTGGGAGACCCCTTTCGGATTTCCGACTAGTTTTCCTTTGGCGCTCCTAGCCAATAGTTGCCTGCCATTTTGGCCCGGTCCCTACGGCAGCAGATGGAGAGGGGGAACAGCTTGGTAGCGTCTTCGCCACCGCCCGCTTTTCCTTTCCTCCCCCCCTTTGTTTGGGACGAGGGGACATACCAACAGTACTGCTAGATACGACCCTCCCGTAGCCAGCTCGCTTCCTCACAACCGGTTGCCTACCTGACCACTCGTCTGAGCGGTCGAGGTGTTGTTGTCAGGCCACTCACCCCGTCAAGGTCGTTTTCGCCTAGAGCGGGTATTGTATGGGCGAGCTTTGGGGGTAGGTGGGGGCACTGACCTTTTCCCGCGTCTTCGCGAAATCGGCGCTGCCGCCCTGCCAGCCACTTCCCGTTGGAAGTACTGTTTTAGCTCACCGACGTGGATCGGCTTGCCGAGTCGACCCGTGTTCGGATCTTTCAGCCTGTAGTTCAACTGCGAGAGCTTCTCAGCAACTATGAACGGCCCAATCCATTTAGGCGCAAGGCCAGCTGCGAACCCCGTGCTCGCATCGCTCTGCACATGGCTACGCTTTAGAACGAAGTCTCCCACTTGAAATTCCACGTTCCGATGCGCGCGATCATAGGCAGCCTTCTGGCTAGCCCTTGCTTTAGCGCGATTTTGGCTGGCCTCGCTCACTGCTTTTTGCAAGCGATCACGCATGCGCCGCGCGTAGTCGGCTATTGCCGTTTCGCCTGACGAAGCATCCTGCCTTTTGGTCAAAATGGTGTCAGTTGGCGTATTTAGTTCCCTCCCGAACATCAGGAAGGCAGGCGTGAAACCTGTGGAGCGATTCTCGCTTGTTCGCAGTGCAAAGGTGATCGCGTCGAGGTGCTCATCCCAGTCGTTGTGCGTCCGGGCGTATGCCCCGAGTAGTGGCTTCACATCGCGATTGCGGCGTTCGGTCACATTTGACTGCGGATGATAACACGTCGTTCGCTGCTGCCGTACGCCCATGGCGGCACACGTATCACGAAAAACTTTCGCCGTGAAATACGAGGCGTTGTCAGTGATCAGCCTCTCCGGAAACCCGTAGCGACAGAACAATCCTGAGAGCTTCGTCAGGATCTCCTTCGTAGTGGCGTTTCGCAGCGGATAGAGTTCAGCGATTCCGCTGAAGTGACATGTCACCCCTAACACAAATTTGTGCCCTCTTTTGCTGCGCGGCAGCGGTCCGATCAGATCGCACGCCACAGTTTCCCATGGCTTTGTGCTCACAATCGGTTGGAGCAGGCCAGGCGGTTTTCCACCTCGCGGCTTCCTTTCTTGGCAGACGTGGCAGGTCCGTACGTATTTACATACATCAGCCTTCATTCCTGGCCAGGTAGCGAGCCGACATAGTTTCTTCCATGTCTTTGGTGCGCTTCCGTGACCGTCTGCGTCGTGACAGTGCTGCAAAGCAGCATGCCTCAGTTGGCCGGGGATGACGGCTTTGAAGCACTCGCTTGAGTCTTCTTTGCCAGGCACGTATTTCAGCAAAGCTCCATCAGCGTCCAACAGGAAGCTCTCCAGCTCACTCGCAGCAATACCAGCTGCACTAGAGCTCGCGCCTACCGCGTTCTCCGCGGATTCTGGGCGCTCTTCGACCAGCGGTGTCGATTGGTCCGTCTCTTCACGCAGACTGGCGACCATCTCACGACAATACGAGTCTTCCTGTTGGGCTTTGATAAGCTCTTCCCTGCTGAATGCAATCTCGATCGGAGTTTTCGCTGTCACGAGATGCGCGTGCTCAGGAGGCAGGAATTTCTCCTTTCGGTCCTCCTTTCCCGACGAGCGGGGTAGTTGCCGCGCCTCCTCTCCCGCGGCTGGGGACGGGTCATTCACCGGCGCGCGCGACAGCGCGTCCGCAACCACGTTTGTGGCACCTTTCCGGTAGCGCACCTCGAAATCGAAGCGCTGTAGCGTCAGTGCCCAGCGCGCGAGCCTCCCGCTCTGCTCGCGTAAGCGGGTCAGCCATGTCAAGGCCATGTGATCGGTTTCGACCGTGAACCTTGTACCTTCCACGTACATCTCGAATTTTCGGAGCGCGAAGATGATAGCGAGGCATTCCTTCTCCGTCACTGAGTAGTTGCGCTCCGCCGGCGTCAGCGCGCGGCTTGCGAACGCCACGGGGCGCAGTTTCTCGTCCTCCTTTTGGAGAAGCACTGCGCCCACTCCGAAATCGCAGGCATCTGTCTGGATCAAAAAGGGCCTATTTAGGTCGGGAAGTTTCAGTGACGCAGTATCGGCGATGGCTTGCGAGAGCTGACGAAAACTCGCCTGCTGTTCCTCTCCCCATTCCCACGGGGCTGCCTTCCTTAACAATTTTGTTAGAGGGGTTTGCAGGCGGATGCAGTTGGGAATGAATTGGCGATAGTAGCCCACCATGCCGAGAAAACGGCGCACGGCCTTTACATCATTCGGCACCGGGAATTCCAGGATAGCGCGAAGTTTGTCAGGGTCCGGGGCTACTTTTCCTCGCTGAACGCGGTAGCCGAGCAAACTGACTTCAGCCCTGCACAGCTGTGCTTTAGCGGGGTTCAGCGTGAGACCTGCTGTTCTGAGTTTTCCCAGAACGTCTCGGAGGTGTTCGAGGTGTTCCTCGAATGTGCGGGAGTAGATGACGATGTCGTCCAGGTAGGCGAGAGCGTGATGCCGTTTGGCGTCTCCCAGTACATGGTCGATCAGCCGCTGAAAGGTGCTCGGACTTCCGGACAGACCGAAGGGCATCCTAACGAATTCGTAGAGACCCCTGTGGCAGGTGAACGCCGTTTTACACTCGTCGCCTGGTCGCATCTCTACTTGGAGATAGCCTTTGCTAGCGTCCAGAGTACAAAAATACCGCGCTCCGCCGAGGTTCGAAACAATGTCGTCCACGCTCGGGAAGGGGTATGCATCCTTTTGTGTGACCGCATTCAGTCGCCTGTAGTCCACGCACAGCCGTGAGCTACCGTCCTTTTGGGGACCAGCACCACTGGGAATCCCCAGGGGCTTGAAGAGCGGCGAACAATGCCCGCATCGATCAGTTCTTGCAGCGCCGCGTCAATCGCCTGCCTTTTGGCGGGGCTGACCGGTCTCGGGTTGGATTTCCAAGGCTGCGCGTCTCCTGTCTCGATGCGGTGCTGTACAAGCTTGGTACAGCCGGGGCGGTCCGTGAACATCTCTTCGAAGTTTCCTAACAACGAAAAGACGCGGCCGCGCTCATGGTCTGTCAGGTTGTCGGCGTTTGCCAGCAGACCCCGTAAACGCTCTTCCGCGCCCACGCGCAAGGCATGGGGACGGGCCGCAGCTGCTGTATTCAGCGGCTGAGAGGGAGCGCCGCTTCCTCGGGAGGTTTTCCTCCTTTCCACCTCGGAAGCTGTCCTTTCGGCCGTCGTGGTCGGTGCTGTGACGAACGGCTTGAGTGGCGCGAACGGGCTTTCCCGATAGCCACCATTGCCGATATCAACCACGATTCCCGTACGGGACAAGAAATCTCGGCCGAGAATAACTGGTACCGTGAGTCCAGGCAGATGAATGAAACGCTGTCGCCGGGTGCGCTGATTCCAACGCACGACGAGGCGCACATCACCGCCGGAGCATACTTCTCCGCTCGCCAACTGGAGGGGCAGGCTGCGTTTTCGCACCCGAATGCCTCTCTGTCGAAGGCGGGAAACGACTTCGTCTCCGATTAGAGAAGTGCTAGCACCAGTGTCAAGCAGTGCTCGGAACGTAGTCCCTGCTATAGCATGGTCTATGAACGGAGCCCTGGTAGTGGTCGGTGTTCCGATCCTGAGAAGTGAGGGTGCCACTATTGCAGCTCCGTCGCTCGGATCAGCTTCGGCCGCCGGCGCTGCTACCGGCGGCCTACCTCGTTTCGCTGACTCGCAGGGCAGGCACGAGCCAAGTGACCAACTTGGCCACAAGAGAAGCATGGCCCGGGATTCCGGGCTCTAGGCAGACGAGGGTGCTCTCGCGTACGGCCGTCCGTGAGAGCTTGTTGAGCCGGTGCCACCACCATGCTACGCTGCCCGTCCGCACGCGTCACCAGCGCTCGATCGTTTGACCGTGTTTGGTAATCTCTGTCGGGCGGTCGGCGTGAGGTTGACCACTTTACCTCTCGCACAGCTTCGATGATCCTCGGCCCGTTTGAGTAGGGATCAAGAGCGCGATCCGAGATTTCCGGGAAAGCGCCCTCACCTGAAACACGTGACGTTCGAGCGTTTTCACTCCTTGAACGCGCACTGCCATTCCAGGCGCAGCTGGGCTCCAGACAATCCGATGGGGGTGGCGGGGGCCGGTACGCACGGGCAGCTGAAATTTCGGCTTGCACCCGACGCGCTTCCACGGCAAGCTCATTCAGGTTCCTGCAGCGACTTCCCCGCAGGTAAAGAGCAAAGGTGGGGTGGCTCTGTCGGATTACTCGTTCCACTTGCTCCGTGTTCGAAGCGTTGGGATCGGCGTAATCGTAAAGCTCCTGCATCGCCCTGACGTATTCGACGAGCGACTCGTCGGGAGCTTGGGTTCGGAGTTCCAATTCTCGCCGCATTCGCTGCTGGTAGTCGTGAGGAAGGAATTCCTCCCTAAACATACTGCGGAATTCAGCCATAGTGCTCGCTGTGTGACCTACCAAACGGTGCCACCGAGTGGCTTGGTCAACCAGTGCCACTGGTATCACCCTTCGCAGCATGTGAGTCTCGCTGCAGCCGTTGACTTGGCCGTACTGGTCTAGCGCCAGGAGAAAGCTGTTGGCGCTCATTTGATCGCCGTAGCCGCTGTACGTTGGGATCGGTGTTCCGATCCGCGGGGTGGGTTGCAAGGACTGCAGCGCTTGCTGGAATGCGCTGGCGAGGACTCCTGCGAGGTTTTCGGCGTTTGCCGCTGCCTCGCTCTCGGGTGCCGCGACGAGTGGCGAGATCGTCGGCGGGGTTGGCGCGGCCCCTGTGCTGCCGTTTGGTAGCTGCGAGGGCGGACATGGCGTGCCTGGCGCTTCTCCCCAATCCGTTCGCGCGTAGTGCAGAGGCGCGCCAACTCTTGAGGGTGGCATTTCGCGGCGTCTGCCGGAATCTGCTGCTCCTGCAGCGGCGAATTGTCCCGTCTGTAGAGTCGCGTTGGCGGCGAGCGAGCCGTGGGCCGGGCTTTCCCTGTACCCGGGGCTGAGCTCTGCGAGCCACGTCAGATCAGGCAGATTACTCTGCTGGTCTGGCATTGTGTCCGGCGGGAGCGAGTAGCTCAAGTGCTTCTGCACGAGAGAACCACGTTGGGGCGCCAGTTGTGGGGGTTCTTATTAAGCCGTCGAGCCTCTTCTGAGGTCTAGGCCGCAAACACAGAGCTCCCGCGATCACACACCACGGGCAGCCGTTCTCACGGCCGCAAAGTGGTAATGCGAAGTACGACACAACACAGAACAGGACTTTGCCCGGAACCAGATGTTTATTGGGTCTTCCCAAAAAGAACGCTGGTGAAGGTCTTGCTGGAGACCCTATCCTTTTGGATGGGGCCTGACACTTCGAAGGGCAAGATGGCGACAACAAAGAAGTATAGCGGGGAGGTATTTACCTTGCGTCCTTCCGTTGTCGCGGCTCGCTGTCGTCTCTCCTCGGCGGTAGCCGGTTCCCGCCGATCTCGGCGCATCTTGCCCTTTGTCCTTTTTCGGCCAATGAGCGTCGCGTCTGCGACGCCTAGCGGTGTGCTCCTGCGCCCGGCGAGGGAAGAGGGAAACGCGGCGCTATCGAGAAACCCGTTTGGGTTACTCAACCTCGGAAGAGAAGGAATACTTTTGTCCCCTTCATCCTCCGCGGCGCGCGGTGCTTCGGAGGGATGCGCGGTTCTCCGCGATCGCTACACTCTCCCAGCCTTTTTGTTAATGGTCGACACTTGATTGTGGCACCTCTAGTGACCACATAGCGATTGCTTTTGATGTTAGTTGCCCCGTAACTCCAGCGACTTCTCAGTTGAAGTCATTTATTAACTATGATAATTTTCAGTCAACGTTACGCTCTAATATTGTGTCAGTGACTAACACGGATGAACAAAAATCAAAACGTTTATGTTCGGTGATTGAGGATTGCCGTAAGAAGTCTGAGATCTTGGTACGGAGTTCAAAGGGGAATACTTCAGCTGTTTGGTGGAATTCTGATTGTTCCCGAGATTACAGATGTAGGAAAACGGCATGCATGAAGAAGCTTCTCCACAATCAGGGCCCGAAAAACTGGCGTGATTATAAGTTCATCGCAGCTACTTTTAAACGTACAGTTGCAAAAGCGAAGGATGAGTATGACGTTACGCATTTCGATCTCCTTTCTAAATCTCGCACCCGAACTGAACTTTTCGATTTTTTACGCTTGCGTAAAAAGATTCCACCATCACAAAATCTACATTCTCTTATTTTGACTCTCCATGAAGCAATAGACACAACTGAAACAATTGCCAAAGGACTGGATAAGCGTTTCTTGTCTGCACTTCCTCCATGCTCGATATCTGTAATGTCAATGGATTCAGTTAATTATAATCCTCAAATTACCGTTTCTGAGCTTTCTTCTATAGTGATAAGATTACCAGCCGCTGCTACCGGTCCTGATAACGTAACTTCAAAAATGATGAAGATCCTTTTTGAGGAGTCACCTCACACCTGATGCATACGCAGCAGGGTAGGCAACAAAACACAGGAGAGGCACACAATACACACATACACATGGACAAGGACAATGCTGCACTGACAACGGTTTAAATCTAACAGCAACATCATCTTCCTTCTCCACTTCTGAGGACACATACCACTTCTTCTTTGGCGGTCCTCCCAATGATCTAAAAAATCTTTCTCTTTCTTCGACAGGAGAACAGAAGGCATGCTAACGCAGTCTGTCTTCACCAGCTAAAGCTATCTCCCAAGCTTCCAAAATCTCTCTCGCTAATCTCCTGTGTTTCGTCGCCTACTCTGCTGCGTGGTGCATCATGTCGTCTGACCAACTAGCTCGACTTTCAGCGATAGTATCACCTCACACGTTATTAGAGCTAGTATATTATTCCATCAAACATGCTTGGATACACCCAGAATGGAAACTTGCCAAAGTGGTTCCTTTACTTAAGAACAATGGCAGTGCCTTTTCCATAGATAATATTAGATCAATTTCATTAGTATCAAACATTGTAAAACAAATTGAAGACGTCATACTTATACGTATTTCGGACTTCGTGAACCAAAAAAATACCCTCAGCCCTTGCCAAACTGGTTTCCGTCAAAATTGTTCCATCATGCGCATGCTGACCTCGAGAGCCGAGTTCTTTTAGCGCGGCGCCAAAAAAATGCACGCTGCCTTAATAACGCAAGATATTGCCAAAGCCTATGATAACATTCTATTGCAAAACTTAAAAGCTCTTCAGTTTCCAGATTATTTAGTAGCATGGATATCTGCATTCCTTCTAAACGGAGAGTTTTTCTGTGCATTAAATGGCGTTCATTATGGCAGATACAAACAAGAGAGTTCCGCAAGGAGCAGTCCTCTCACCTGTGCTTTTTAACATATACTACTCAGCTCAATTCCAGCTAATCATAACGTCCGCACTTACGTATATGCAGATTATATCGCGTTTTTTGCGGCTTCATCGGATATTCAATACATTTATCTCCACTTGCAAACGTATAAACTCTATTGAGAATTGGTTGTTTGACTTGCGTCTCACATTAAATGTGAACAAGTGCGCTGTCCTTATTTTCAATATAAGATATCCTGTAAGTCTGTCTTTAATGTATCAGCAACAAATAATACCTCACGTTAGATCATTAAAGTATTTAAGGTTGACTTATGATGATAATATTTCATGGCAGCCCCACATTAACCATATTGCTAAGAAAGGAGCTCGGGCCGTGGGCACGTTGGCACGTTGCTCCAAATGAGTCGTTCCCGGTCTGGAATGCGGAGAGATTTTCTTTTAATGGTTTATGTTATGTATGAGCGTCCAATTTTAGAGTTCGGTTCAGTGTTGTTTTCTGGTTCAGCAGCTAATAAAATTCGCCCGCTTGTTCTCTTGGAGCGAGAAACGCTTCGGCTGTGTCTTGGACTTCCAAAATTTGTCGCCAACAATGTGCACTACTTTGAAGCCCGTATTCCTCCTTTGATATGTAGATTACAAATCCTAGCTGTTCAGACGTACCTAAGGATATATGAATCACAGTTTCACCGATCTATGTCTGTTTTCTGCTACCAACCGACCTCCTTTTTCGGTGTCCATTGGTCTAAATTTCACACCCCAAAAGTAGTTACGGTCAAAAATTTGCTAGAGCCTTAAAATATTTCCCTTCCTAGTTTTCTTCCCATGCAAATCAGCGGGTCTTCTGTTGAAATTGTCTTTGACG
This sequence comes from Amblyomma maculatum, assembly GCF_055883805.1. Classification (NCBI taxonomy): domain Eukaryota; kingdom Metazoa; phylum Arthropoda; class Arachnida; order Ixodida; family Ixodidae; genus Amblyomma; species Amblyomma maculatum. Next base: position 137,257,199 of record NC_139344.1, read on the forward strand.
ACATTATCCAGAATAAGATCAGACTTATCATCCGTTATTCTAAATGGATTATTAGAAGATCATTTAGGAAGCCTTTCTGCTAGCTTAATAATAACAACTGACGCATCTCAGTGTAATAAAAAGGCAGGTGTGAGTATATATTGTCTGCATTTAGACTGTTTTTTTTTTCTGTTCGTCTTCCGGACTTCATCCCAATTTTTGAAGCGGAGTTTCTGGCGGTGGTACTCGCTTTACGGAAACTAGACTCCTCTTTTTCTAAAGTGGCTATAATTTCCGATTCTCTATCATTGTGTTTATCCCTCTCTTCATCAGTGGATTCTGCAATTGTAAAAACCTTTCTCTCCCTGATTCCTCGACATTTGAATCTTGTAATATGGTATGGGTACAAGGCCACAGAAATGTGACTTTAAATGAATATGCTGATAGTTTTGCAAAAGAGTCCCTCAATGGCCCCGTATTATCTATCCTTCCGGCGACAGCGTACATCACCGCAGCGAGGTTTCGGAGAAACGTTATATTAAATATGAAAAATTGACATCTTTTAAGATCTGATGACAACCTGCATCTAAAATATTCTTGAAGTAGGAAATTATGTCTATCACGGCAACTTGAGATTTCTCTAACAAGGCTGCGATGCCGTATCCCACCTTTAAAATTTCTATCTTCACAGATCTGGTTTGGCACTTTCTCCAGGCTGCGCATTTTGCGGTGAACAGAAATCACTTGATCACTTTTTATTGCTTTGCCCCCGCTTCACTACGTTGAGAATACAGTTGATGGAAATGCTATTGTAACAGCTTGGCCTCAGTTTAGGTATATTGTTCTCATTTGACGCCACCATCTTTGGACACAGTCACAGGTCTGTTTTTACCGCCATGTAAAAGTTTTTACTGGAATCAAATCGTTTGCCTTGCTAAATATTCAAACATCACTTGTCCTACAATTGCAGTGTCAATCTCCCGCGTGTATTACCACTTTTCATTTTATATTTCATTTATTTCACCTTTTGTTTCCTTTCCTCTACTCCTCCAATCACATTCTTTTTTTTTTTTTAATTACATGAAAGCACACTTCAAAAACTTTGTTGCCCAATTCTTGGCACGACAAAGACACTGCGAAAGAGCACAAAAGACAGGGACCGTCGGAGAAAAGCGAAACGGTCACAAAATAACGCCACACTTCTCCCCACTCGATGGGTGTTTCAACAGCCACCATGCAAGACCCGTCACCACCTCAACCTGTTTCCCAGGTGTAACCTGCTCGTTCTAACTGAAAAATCAGACGTGCTGGTGAAGATCTGGCGCGCCTGCGCGCTGCTTTGCACCGGCAACTGGAAAGCCCCTTTTCATTGGAAAACGAGATCATAAAAAAGAGAGAGAGAGAGAAAAGGCTGCGTTGTGAACCTCTTCACACGTAACTCTATATGCGATCCATTCGTGTCCCAGTGCTATGCGTCACATGTAATTTCCAGCTTTTAGCCGCGCCAAGTACGTTTTCCTGCTGAAACGCTAACCTTATGTGTAAGACGGAGAAGCCTCTCACGTGTACGTGATGAAAGCTCACCGCGAGGCTTCCTTCGCGAGCGGCAGTCGATATTTTTCTTCCGTATCGCTAAAGTTGCTTCCGAAATTGCTTTTCCGATGGTGCCCGAGTTTGCTTCCGCGGGGGACTTTGGAGAGCTCGGCAACGCCGTCGGCGCTCCTTTCTACAGAGGTGGCCATTTCGATCGAGTACTTAACGTCTTCGAATAATATTCATTCCCCCTGAGGAAACGCTATCAGTGTAAAGCTTGGCTGCCTATACTCTTGGAGAGGTGATGAAGTGGTGGTGCTTCCCGCCGCACAAAGCTATTCAAGGCGCCGCTCAGTAATCGAAAGCTTCAATTCCTTCCGCGCTACGATTTGATGTATAAGGGCTCACATAACGGCGATAAGTTGCCCAGGATCGTAAAATCGCACAGTTTCTTAGTTTCTTTATTTTTCTTTTTTTCTTTTCTTTTTTTTTGAAGATATGTGAGAGGGGAGGGTCCGAGGTTCTCCATCGTCTATCTGCAGCTTTTTCAAGCAGGAAGAAAGGCACCGTTTTAGTACGGCTCGGACGCTTTTGCTCCGCTATAAAGCGAATCTCAACGAGCCATGCAACGGCTGTGACAATCGTTCCCACCGCCGTGACGTGACTTGAAAACCGGGTGCACTTTTTTTCGTGTATTTTTCTGTTTTCCTTTGTTGTCCGTCCTGAAAGCGCGGCATCAAAGCGCGAGTAGGGAAAACACAAAGAGCGAACTTTTCCCCTGTGCCGAACAAACGGCGGTTGCCGATACCTATAACGACCTCCTTTTTCTGTTCTGTTCCTTTTGTCACTGCGCTAACTTTTGCACATGGGAAACGAAATTGAAGCGCTAATGGTCCAACCAATTTATTTTGGTGAAAATGGAAACTTTGTTCGGTTTCACTCCTAATGCGACATCGGCTATGAGGACGCGTCGTAGTGAAGGGCTGCGGAAATTTCGACCACCTGCCACTGAGCCTGCGGAGTCGATCAGCAGTCGATCGAGAGCCCTGATCGACAACTATAAGTCATCACGGCAGTGCCATTGGAAACTGCAACTGTACGTATCTCCGACTGTTGCGTCGAAGACATGTTCAGACAAACAACATCATATAAGAGCGATACAAAGACATACTCAGCGCGAAAGCACAGGTAGATGTCTTATAGCAACGCGATTGACAAGGTATTTTTCACTGGCCGGACAGCAGCATAAGGTGTACAGTACAGCGGCTATTCTCTCTTCCCCTCCGCTTCATTTCTTTGCAATAATAGCCGTCAAAGAAATTAATAGTAGTATTCATTAAGAAACTGCAACTGCGTATATCTCGTCAAGTCCTAATAACATGTTCAGAGTTCCCCAAAAGTGGTCGCATCTGCTACGTGTGGCATGTGCAGTAGATGAAGCCATCTGTGACACAGCTACTTCAAATTTCAGACAGTGTCCGAGTCCATCACACGGTCAGCACCGACGACACTAACCGGAAACTGCACAACGAACTTATATCTTTCTACCACGCTGCTCAGATGGGGACCAGCAAGATGCAAAATCTGGTTTACTGATTAACACAGGTGCCTGTCCTTGTGGATGATAGTTCAGCAGGGATGAGATGGATACCTGTCTACTCCTGCGTTTTCCAGGGATATAAATTTGAACAAGCAGGTGTGTTCAGTGTCGTGTCAGATGCCGCAACTAAGTTCTTCGCGGTCTCTAAATCCTACATTACATTGGTGTCACGCGAGACGAGGACATTGCAGACACTGTTAAACCTACGTCGTGTGTGTGTGTGTGTGTGTGTGTGTGTGTGTGTGTGTGTGTGTGTGTGTGTGTGTGTGTGTGTGTGTGTGTGTGTGTGTGTGTGTGTGTGTGTGTGTGTGTGTGTGTGTGTGTGTGTGTGTGTGTGTGTGTGTGTGTGTGTGTGTGTGTGTGTGTGTGTGTGTGTGTGTGTGTGTGTGTGTGTGTGTGTGTGTGTGTGTGTGTGTGTGTGTGTGTGTGTGTGTGTGTGTGTGTGTGTGTGTGTGTGTGTGTGTGTGTGTGTGTGTGTGTGTGTGTGTGTGTGTGTGTGTGTGTGTGTGTGTGTGTGTGTGTGTGTGTGTGTGTGTGTGTGTGTGTGTGTGTGTGTGTGTGTGTGTGTGTGTGTGTGTGTGTGTGTGTGTGTGTGTGTGTGTGTGTGTGTGTGTGTGTGTGTGTGTGTGTGTGTGTGTGTGTGTGTGTGTGTGTGTGTGTGTGTGTGTGTGTGTGTGTGTGTGTGTGTGTGTGTGTGTGTGTGTGTGTGTGTGTGTGTGTGTGTGTGTGTGTGTGTGTGTGTGTGTGTGTGTGTGTGTGTGTGTGTGTGTGTGTGTGTGTGTGTGTGTGTGTGTGTGTGTGTGTGTGTGTGTGTGTGTGTGTGTGTGTGTGTGTGTGTGTGTGTGTGTGTGTGTGTGTGTGTGTGTGTGTGTGTGTGTGTGTGTGTGTGTGTGTGTGTGTGTGTGTGTGTGTGTGTGTGTGTGTGTGTGTGTGTGTGTGTGTGTGTGTGTGTGTGTGTGTGTGTGTGTGTGTGTGTGTGTGTGTGTGTGTGTGTGTGTGTGTGTGTGTGTGTGTGTGTGTGTGTGTGTGTGTGTGTGTGTGTGTGTGTGTGTGTGTGTGTGTGTGTGTGTGTGTGTGTGTGTGTGTGTGTGTGTGTGTGTGTGTGTGTGTGTGTGTGTGTGTGTTTCTTTTTTGGGTGAGGGGGGAGGCAGTGCATAAGAGGAAGCTATGAGCGTCGCAAGTATCGATATGCGAATATATTGATTGTAATCAGTGAAACCTTTGCGATATGCGGAAAAATTGCGGTCATAAAGATTTCCATTTGGAAGATTCGCTTGTGCAAAAGTTTAGGGTATGCTTCAAGTGCTTTCATTACTTTTCCGCGCTAAAGATTGTTCGTGAAGAGCGAAAACATGAGTTATCTGACGATCAAAGGGGCAAGACAGTGTATGTAAAAAATGGGGCTCTACATGCTTTCGGGAGTACGGGTTTTTCGTTATCAACGTAGAGGGTGAAGCAGGCGTACCAAAATGCGGGTGTGGCCCTATTAATGCGGGCAGCATTCTTCAGTACCTTGGATACAGGGTGCAGCCGTCCTCCTCATGCGGCAATCCCTGGAGCTACAGAACGGCGGGCGGCCAAGCGAGGACAACAAAAGAAAGACGGCAACGCGTGCGCGCGTTACCAACTGCTTATTCTCTAGAGAAAAAGGGCCTATAAATACGCATCGAACTCAAGCACGTGAAACATCGCCAAATCGCTGTAAACCCAGCCGGCGACGCGTTATAGCGTTCGAGCCGATCACTCAAAAGACACCAATCTTCCCAGGACTCATTCTAAAACATCATCATCGTTGAATTATTAAAAGAGAAGTGTCTTAGCCAAAACAATGTGAAAAACAAAAGGCCCAGTGCCGTACAATCTAAGCAAAAGCAGCCAGAATGCCTAAAATTAAAAACAACAAAAAATTAGGGGGCACTTAAGCTAAGCCTTTAATGGTATATGACGCGGCAACGTTGGAAACTACCGTCTGCAGCTCTTTGCGGACCTTCGCTCCAGCATACGCAGGTTGTTAATCACTAATCCTTCAATTTGTTCCTTTCTTATTTCACGCATACTAGCAGCATAAAGCCGTAGACTACCACAGATATGTAAAGTCCCGCTTTAATGAAGCCGTACCTACGTTCTGCGTGGCCTAGATGTACCGTGTTTAACTGACTCAGCCTCCAAGCGACCCGGAGGATTTGATTCTCAAGTAACCCGAGTTGGCAGCGTCTGGCACGTCATGTGGTCTCGTGACGTCACACTACCCGCCGACCAATCAGCACCCGGCAGTGTTACCTGCCAGCTACCACCTGCCAGAGGAATGCACATCTGGTTTTTTTTAGCTCGCCACATCAATGCCTACAAGGACTATAACGCCGAATTTTCTGGAGAACGAGGCCTTTAACACTTTGGCGGAAAAGCGAAACCACTCCTTATGTAGCCACGCATTTTTAACGACAGAAGTTAAAGGACCCCAGGTGGGCGAAATTTTTGGAGCCTTCCACTACGACGTCTCTCATAGCCTGAGTCGCTTTGGGACGTTAAACCCCATAATTCGTAAACTATACACCTTAACGATGGAAACCAATGGTTTTGAACGAGACCACGAAAAGTATCAAGAAAATAAATATTTTTTTTTAATGGCTGCAGGGCTTCCACTGACACATGTGACACATTTCTTATTAATCAAAAAGGCTTAAAGGTTTTCTCGCGACTCCTGCCTGGGATTCTAATGCAACTTATACCACCGAATAACAGGTACATTCTTTGCATTGGGCAGCCAATTCTGCCCACCTCTGCTTTCTAGCGACTTTTCGTGCTTCCGTGTCCTGTCATAAATGCACCAACCTGTCTGACCTCTGTAAACACCTCCACACCTGAATGGCATTTCATACACCACTCCGACCGCACTGGCAACAAAAGGCTTGGCATGCCTCTTCTCGAACCGGGATTTCTTTTTCTGCCCGTTCCGCTAGCACGAACGGCTCAGCTCTGATAGCGCAGACAGTAGGAACCTCTTGCAACTACTTCACGCTAGTCATCCGGGGCATATAGGGGACCGCTTGTAGTCGCCTAGTTCCCTTGACTTTAGCTTTTCTTTTGCGTTCTATTTTGTGAAGGACGGTTTCTGCTACTCCCCCAATGACAGAGCACGGGAAGCCAGCCATTTGATGTCTTTCGACCTGATTATTGACGGCCCCGGCAATGTGAGCACCGGACTTCAGCAGTGCGTATTGCAAGCAAAGTGGAAATGCATAGTTTTAGAATCCTTCCACGTGCGACAATTGTCCAGCCGAAGATGACAGGCGCGAGCTCATGCACGGTGCGCGGGCAGAGCAAATTCGGCGCCAGGCAAGATGGAACTCTAGCTGCGCACAGTGTCATTACTGCGCGACATAGCGGGCCTGATAATTTGTAGACACCAGGCAGTCATGTTGGTCTAGTTCTTCTACGCCCCAAATTGGCGACTCGGAAATTTGCGCCTTCGCTATCAGCTCAAGCCCGGCCTCTGCCTCACTTTTTTGCAAGGCCTCCCGCGTCCCGCTGCGCGGGCAAATACTCGTCCGACTCAGCAAAGTTTGGCCTTGTGATTAAGCGTTCCTAGTAACGAGTTCGGTGTCGCGGAATTGGATTTTCTCAGTTATCGCGTCAGCGCCACGCAATGGCATTCGCCCACTCCCTACCCGTATACAGCCATCTGCGAGTTTCCTCACCCGTCCACCATCAGGCAGCTGCGTTAATTTCTTGGCCTCGCTAACTATTACCGCCGATTCATCCCTCGCTGAGCTAGCATACTGCAGCCTCCCCACGACTTTCTCTCGGGTAACAAGACGCCGAACACTGTTGTGGCCTGAACCAACGCTGCTGAACGCGCGTTTCAAGGCATCAAAGAAGTCACTGCCGGTGCGTCCATTCCAAATGTGACTAGAACACGTAACATTGCCTTTTACAGATGAAACCATCATCAAGTCGACACTTCCGCAACGTGCTATCACAGTGCCCAAAGAAACGTCTGAAGCCATGCAATCAGACTGTCGCGTTTTATCCGTTAGCGGCCGTCCACACATATCAAGATCGGTGTTGTCGTTGCAGCAACCAATAATCGCCCGGTGTAGCCAAAGTCGTCTATTTCCCTGGATGCTGTACGTGTATGTACAAGGAGCTCGACATTGCGCAAAGCCTTTTATCAAATTTAAACAGCTAAGTATTCCAAAGAAGCCGTCAAGATTCGGGGATCAAGCGCGCGCCTCAAAGGTCTGAATTGCAAGTTGCAGCTATATTTTTTTTCTTTCTCGATTGAGCTTTTACTTATATCTAATTCGCGTGCAAGTCAGCGGTTTGTTTCAGCCCGTTCCTCGTGTTTGCGTCCCTTCATTCTAGGCCGTAAAAAATAACTCCATCTCATTGCATGCAGATGAAAAAGGTAATTGTCGAATAAAAAAAGAAAGAAATGCGCGCGTATGCTCGTAATGCGCATTTTCCCTCTCCTGTGACCATCGATTTTTCGCCATCGCGGAACGAGAAGGCTGTTTACTTGGTACACCTCTTTTTTCTCTGTTTGATGCTTGCTATTAAGATACCCTGTTTTTACAGTTTGCTTTCTTGTTTCCTTTCGTGTCTAATTTATCGTCGGCCACCTTCTATCCGCTCAGAAGTGTGCAGGAAGGATGTGAGACCCAAGCATCGCGACCGAGTGTCGGTTAGATCGGCGCACCGCCCGTCGACCTCTTCCTGCGCGTCGGCTTCCTTCCGGTAAGTGACGTCTGTTCGAGCTGCCCCTTTACGGCCGGCCTGCTTTGGACTCTCGAGGGCCGTGCGGCCCCGGGATGTTGGATCTCGTGGTCCTCTGACCACGCACACACAAACGCACACGCAGCAGACATACAGCACGGACGCCTTTCGATCTGCACGGCTGTTTTCGCTTGGTAGAGCGGCTTCCACGCATGCTTTGTGAAGACAAGGTGGCTTCCTTTTCCTGTTCCTAATTGACGTCGGCCGCCGCGCCACGTCCGGCGGGTTCCGCGCAGCTAGAGCGTGGCCGAGGAGCACGCGTGCGGCCATCGCCTGGAAGCCCAGGTGGGACCACGCTCTCCGCGAACTGGCGCGCCTCACTAATCAGCCCGGTTCATGACAAATTCAGCGGGCGAGGCCGAGTGCGTGGGCGCTTTCGTGGGATGAAACTTGACTACGGGGCGTGCCTCGCGCTAGCGCGGGAAGCCGCCCAATTGCTCCTCGTAGAGCACTCCGCTGCCGCCGATTATTCGTGGCTGGCCAGCGAGAAGCCCATCGGTTCGGCGAATCACGGGGTCTTCTTCATGCGGGATGCGGACGGCTCGTTAGGACCTGGCCACTAGAGCTTAGGTTTGACTAAGTTAAACAGGATATCGGTATCACGCGAAGTAACCTCCTTGTACGAGCAAACAGGTTTTAGTTTTGCAACACTGTCGCAGCAACGGTTTGACTGAGTTAAACAGGATATCGGTATCACGCGAAGTAACCTCCTTGTACGAGCAAACAGGTTTTAGTTTTGCAACACTGTCGCAGCAACGTTTATAGAATGCGTGAGGGGAGGAGCACTTGGATGATTCCCATGATTTCTAGCTGAGCTGCGGGTGGAACCCTGAAGTTAGGTGATGTATACAACCCAATGCAACACATTTTGAAAAACAAATTTCCCAGTACTTGTGGAATGACAGAGAATACGAAGATGTCTCAGAAGAAAATGGCTACGCTGAACAGCACAAAACACACAGAAAAAACTATTCGCTGAAAATGAAGAAAAAATCAATAAATCAAGCGTTAAACCTTGAAACACGGCAGAATTTAAAGAACATATCATACACAAATACGGAATGGCGAAACAGCTTGGCGAATGTTAGCTCTCTTTTCATGTTCTAGGACATCGCAAACTGTAGGCCCGAAACTTTGTCTTCGACGCCATACCATACAAACTTTGATAATACGTGAGATTCAGCAGTTACAAAGCTATCTTTCAGCGAATAAAAGCTGTATGCTCACTGTGGCAAGGTACCCGTGACATTAACTAATGCCTTGCCATGTCGGTTCTTCAGTTATTACAGGAAGCCTGTTTTTTTTTTTTGTTTTTTTTTCTGAAGTGTTGCTTGCTTAAAGCCCTCGGTTTTCCAAGCTCAAGCATCTCACGAAGCATCTGCAAGCTAACGACGCAGTGCCGATGCCGGCACGCTTGGCAGAGAGGAGAGGAATAAAATCTGCGGACATTACATTATTACTATCACGGATAGCCTGTAAATACCTCGGTACCGAACAAGTCAATTCTAATCATTGTTTTCACGTACTGAGCGTGTAGTTTATTACGCAACCCTACATCGGTAATGTGAACCTTCATACACCCTTCCTATTTATTATAGCTATGTTACGGGAACCAGAGGCAGAATCACCGACAGTGTACTCTTAGTAGATGAATCTTCAACTTGAGACAGCAAAAACCTCCATGTCATCGTATTACTCAGAAAACAAGCTCTAATTCCGTCCCTCAATCAAGCGAGGGTGCACAGTAGCGCATGGTGTGTGGCTCCGATCGCCAACGCTTTTAAGCACTTACAGGAGCGTACAAAACAGCAAGTGCTATAGCATAAAATTTCGGCACAGATGAAAACATCCCCATTTACAGCACCGAACCAGTGAGCACTAAACTGAACCGAACATTATTTGCTAACAACACCCTGGACACAGAAAATTCTGCTATTTGTGTACCTTCAGAGTGCCTCTCCTTTGACCACCATGCAACCATTCTAGGGGCGTCTATTTGCGCAGTGCTATGGACGAGCAATCCTCCAAGAACGCAGCATTGGCCCCTTGGTGCGATGCGAAAGCGAAGCAGCGCTAATAAATAGCTCCAGGGCTTGCTTTCCCCGCGACTGCTGCGCGCGTGGGACGCAGCGAGGGCCGCGGTTTGTTGCACCCGAGGGAGGCGCGCAACCGTGCGCAAAACTGCGAGCACTACAACAGCGCTCGGAGCGCGGCTTCCGGAGTTTCCCCTGATCCACGCATCAGCGGGAACGCTCGCCGACTGCGGTCAGCGCCGTGACAAGAGCCGCGGCGCTGCCGAATACGCGTGGGCTCCAATGGGGTTCATCACTTCTCCGCTCAACGAGGACTCGAGCGCCCCCACACGCGTACGAAGACGCCGAGGAGGCCCCGAACCGCCGTCGTTTCGTGCGTCCGAATGAGAGAGTTCAGCTGCTCAGTGGGCTGATATAGGATATGCATAAGGTTAAATGCTACTAGAGAAAACGTCTATCAGTGGAAGTCCTGCAGCAGCGCGTCATTGATCAAGAGTGGTAGTAAGAAACACTTGAGCAGCTTTTTTTTTCTTATTATTTATTGATACTGCAGGCCCTTTCAGGACCAAAGGGGAGTGGTTACAATAAAATTCACAATGTCAATACATGTCATGGACGGAAAAACAGCTGTGCAGGCGCCAGGTAAGGGAATTCGATTCAGCAATGTCATCAGTGTACGAAAAAAAAAGTGCAATAATTGAAGGAGAAAAATGTATGCCACAAATTGGTTTCAGAACTCAAGGTTTCACACACAGCTCACGAATGCATCAACAGTAGTACAATTTACTGCTACGGCAGACAAACGACTCCAAATGGCGATAGCATTTAGAAACAATGAGTGTTCCCAAGGTAAGACTGAAGGTAAGTGGACCAGGTTATTTTGAAGCGTCTGTGATAAAGTTGAAATAGAAATTTAAGTCTGGAAATTGTTCTGCGTTTTGAGAGCACATTTAGACCGGGTCAGTTTTGCAAATTAATAACACGAGACTGACGTGAACAAGGTGAATATATGAACCATATGTTGAATTTTGAATGCGCTTTACCATTTTTATCAGAGGCTTCAGAACAGAAGGGGGGGGGGGGGGGGGGATCCACATTACATCAGTATATCCTAATGAAGGCCAGACAAGTGTTTATAGGCATGTAATTTAACTTCAGATGGAGCTTATGCAACTTCCTTCAGAGGAAGCATTGCTTCCCTTCTGCCTTGCGACAGATAGCCTCTATATGAGGATGCTAGCTTCTGGTAATAACACCCAAACATTTGTCGTGATTGCACTTTTCATTTTCCTGTTCCACCTGAAGAACAGAAGTCTAACGGGTTTTTCTTGCTTAGTAAATGTGATACTTATGGTTTTGGTCGCATTAAGCTCCATGTCTCATTAACCACGTGATTGAATCAAATTTAAAGAATCATTGCGCTTAATTTGGTCCTCTGTTTTGCTTACGTTTGAATGATCCGCAATCATCTGCGAAGAGAGTGATGCTAATTCGTGGATTGACAGCGAAGGATAAATTATTGATGTAAACTGGTGCACTGATTCAGCCCTCCAAGAAAACGCGGAGGAAGTCTTTCGGATAACAGAAAGCAACTCAAAACGTCTGTCGTGGGATGCAGAGGCAATAGTCTCAGCATGTTAATTCACCTCCTGTTCAGACTCATCATATTTGAGGCTCTCCAGTTGAACTACGATGAATGGCCAAAGCTATTCGAGACCGAGCCACCGGTAATCTCTACTCCACAAGCTTAAAGTGCTAAAGTGAGCGCACAACGTCGTCACAAACAGGGTACAAACATGAAGAACATGCAGGAACCTTCGCATAATGACGTAACAGCAGTTGACGATCAAACTGAACGTCTTTTAACGGAGGTCTATAAGCTCCACACACATCGTGAACTCCTTGCTCGTCGTAGGCGAGCAGCGGAATCCCAGACTCTCAATATCAACGCTGCCTCACCATCGATTATGTCCCATACTCCAGTGTCGTTGACTAATTCCCACAAGTCTTCTGCTGCCCTGCTTGATAACTCTTCGACATCCTTACTGAGGTTTATGGTCTCTCAGTTATCTAACCTGAAATCTGTGCTTTTGCGACACCTGGACTCATAATCAAGATGGCGACTACAAGTTATTGCAGTGTGCTTCAGTGGAACTGTAGAGGTTGTTGTGACCGGGGTTCCGGCCGAGGTATGCGCAGACTCCAGCAGCTGGAAATGGAGGCGTACCTAGCGGACTCCGGCGAGCGACCGCCACCAAAGGAGCGAAGCGGCGGTGACGGCAGCGGAGTGACGCTTTGTTTCCGGCTGCGGCGGCCAACCCTTCCCGCCCTTCGGGATGGAGACGGGCTGCCTTTCGGACATTAACCCCCTTGGCGCTCACGGTGGCAACAGCGGGAAACCTTGACGCCGGCAAGCGACCGCCGTCAAGGGCAGCGAGGCGGTGGCGACGGCGGCGGAGCGACCTTTGTTTCCGGCTGCGGCGACCAACCCTTCCCGCCTCCCCTCCTTCGGGATAGAGACGAGCTGCCTTTTGGGCCTTAATCCCCTTGGCGCCACGGCAGCGACAACAGGGAACATATCATTGTGCTGAATGGACAAGAGACGCATCGCCGAGCAGCATTGACCCCGCTCGCCGAATACTCGAGGCAAGCGGGTAACCTTCTCGGAATTACGCGAGGGAAATGACCGTCGCGAGCGGGCGACTTCGTGGGATGTTTTGGCTTGGTGCAGAATATCCACCACCAGCACAAGATCGTCATCGACATTGGAGAAATTTGCCTTCGCCACCGAAAGGTGTGAGAGGAGGTTCGAGCGTCACCCTCGGCAGTGGGCGACCCCTCCAGTGACCTCTTGTACCCTGGTGATTGGACTGCACGGATTGAACCTTGTTTCCCCAGCTAGGGAAGTGGGGACAACCGACTGTATTTAAGCGGTGAAAAGTGTCTCCACAGAGAGGTCCGTTTTCCTCTCTTGACCTGTAAATACCCCATCATGTAAAAAGTTGTATCAAACGCTCTTCTTTTCATCTCCTCCCTGGCTCCTTCTGCTCCGTCATCTCGGCTCCTCATGCTTCGACTGCGGTGAAGCCTAGGCCCCCGAAACCCAGCCACATCAAGGGCTCTCCACGAAGGTCGGAGAGCTCAAATCCCGTCTTCGCATGAACAAGCTCCAGGCAGGGGCCTTGAATACTACAGGAGATGAAAGCATTGCCAGCCATTTCAGGTTTCAGTGAATACGTGTCTCTTTCAATGAGCGACCGACGTGTGCACACGGAAGCGCCTCCGGGACAAGTGGTGTACGTTGATAGATGGTTTCCTTAGGTCTGCCTTTCTCTGGGAAACTGGTGTACTTCATGTCAAGAGGTAGTTGCAGTGGCAGTCAATTTTAGTAAGGCAACTGTTTTGATTGGTGTCAGTCTATGTTAGCCCTGACGCTGGCTCTCCTTCCCGCATAAATCTGGGATAGTTATTGAATGTTCGATAGCAATACACGGGATGTCCAGTTTTATTTGGTGGTGACATCAGTGCACTTCACCCGGACTGGAGGTACTCCACTTTAAGCCCTCGCAGCAGGCGATTGCGGGATGCCTTTGCGGATGTTCTCCTGAACCATCCCAATATACCGACGAGGGCTCTGCTTCATACTCGAAACGGAACACACGCTCCAGATCTTACGTGGTGGTCAGGACCCGGCACTCCCTCGTGGCACTTGGAGCCGGACTCCTGGGGGAGTGACCACCATCCTACCATCATCGCCCTCTATCCATCACAAGCCCGACGATTACGCCACAAGTGTTCAGTGGTCCACTGGGACAATTTCCGCACCATTCTTCAAAGTAAATCTGTGGAGTCGACACCAGTGCATCTAGACCGCATAAAAAGTGCGTTAAATGAGGCTACAACCATCACCTGGGTAAAGGTTGGTCGACCAGCACCGGATGTGTCTCTGCTCAACTTGTGGGCTGCTCGCAGACAAGCGGAATTGATGCAGCTAGATACCCAACTTCTGCACACGCACGCACAAGCCTGAATTGCATTACTGCTAAGGCTCGAAGGTATGAGCGTGGTCTCTCAGGACAGCAATGGCATCTGTGGTGCGAGCAGTTCTCCACACAGTCATCAAATGTTTATCTCTGGCGAACTTTGCATGCCATGGAGCACAGTTGTCGTCGTTCTGATGCAGTGGCCACAGCATGCTTTGCAGCAAACTTGTCCCGGATGATTTCGCAAGACAAGCAGTGAGCAAGCTTTTCGCCAAGTATGATGTGTTGCCTGCACCAGTTACAAGAACTTACCTGGTGGGCATGCCAGCCCATGTCGATAAGCTGCCATCTGATGCCGACACCAAGGGAATCGCGACCCCTTTCTCCATGCCTGAATTTCTTGCAGCTATACAAGTTGCCAACCGAAAGACAGCGCCCGGTCCGGACTCCATTAAGTACGAGGTTTACAAGAACCTCAGCTGCGATGCACTTCCTCAACTCCTTGACACCACAAAGAAGGTATGGCTAGACAGCGATGTACAGCCTTTGTCAAAAGTTTAAAGCCCAGAGGGTTTGTTTTTGTCATATATTATGTCTTCTTTAACAATCTTGGAAGTCCTATAGCCATTAGGGAAGGTAGGAGGCAGGAGGGTAGAGATGGCGATTATGACATAAAAGTCAGCGCCAGTTCCTGGATGAGTGACAGCGTAATCTGCACGGAAAACAAGGAGCAGAGCGGAGGACAAACGATAGTAAGCGCGGAGCCCAGCTGAGGATGACAATACGTCTATATTGAACAGAGTGCGTGGAAGAAAGCGAAAATGGAGGGTAGAACGAAAGCGGGGGATAATGATAAGGCGAAAGCCTGAAGAGGAAAGAGGAAGCGCGCGGTACGATGGGGGTGCCCTCTGGCATCGGCGGTTGCTAAACGCGACCACCGAGCAGAGTCGTGCCGCTGCCGGTCGGCACATATTCCGTACGAGGCCACCTGCGGTTCAAAGATCTCTCAATAGATGCGCTCAAATTTCGCGTTACTAAGTATCGCAATCGTTTTCTTTTTTTCGCGGTTCGTCATCGTGCGTGATTCGCTTGTACACATCACCAGCTCAACAGAGTGAAGAACCCTCAGTTTCTGATCGTCGTTTCAAAAGCTTGCCATTTTATTGCGGACGAAATCGCCACAGATTACGATAAAGCATTTGTGATTCAATTGCCCCACATTCCTTGATTATGAAAAGTGGTTGCGAAATGCAATTTTGCTGTGCAACAAAATTAAAGGCGCAGCCACGGAGGGTAGCTAAAACGCGCTTGTAAACAACTTGTTTCAAGGAGGGAAAAGGACACAAAAATGCACGGTCGTTGCGGATGAATGGCCGTCAGTATCTCTGTCGCCATCTCTCGGGTCTCATCAGCAGTAGGCACGAGGTTTCTCGAGGCGCGGCCGGAATAAATCAGAACTGGCTTTCGGAAAAGCAACGAGTCAGTTTCACTCTCGATGGGCACCTAAGCTACCACGTGGGAGAAGGGATGAAAGAAGAAGCGTTGTAGTAGACGGGTCCGGATTAATCCTGGGTCCGACCACCAGGACGTTTTACATGCGCATACATCGCTATATTGTTCAAGTAATACACTATATTTTCCGGTGTCGTGTGCGCCCTCTGCACTTATTTCTTCGTTTTGTCAAGGTGCAGGGCTAGTTCAACGTGAGTTCTCGGTCGTCATGCGCTCACTCGAGAGGCCGTGTTGAAAAGTACAGCATGACGCTCCCAGCTCAGAGCAGACAACACTGCGCATCGTTTTACAGGGCGTCTAAAAAGACGTCCCTCTATATCAGAACTCTATAGGATGGTTCTGCGTGCGACTTAGGCCGCCGCTAATTGCGTAAAGGAGGTAAATTATCGGATTCACGCAAGCATGCACAGGCGACTCTGTGACATCAGACTTGTCGGTTATGGAGTACGTCGAAGTTTGTGAGCCGATGTGCTGGCGCAGTGAGGCACGTCTTTTCGGCAGATATTTGTGACGCATTTGCAGTGCGTTCGCATGGAAAGCGGAAACCCTGAATTTACCACTCAGCCAGTCAAATTTCTCCCTACGCAGTCAGAGCTACTCGTGGTACCTGCTTACAGCGTTTTAGGTAGTACGCACGCTAGTGGCATCTTCACGCAGCAACGCATGGGCAACTGCAATGCACACATAATCGAACCCGTCGTCGCTGTTAATGTCAGTGTCGCCGTAGTCGTCCGTCGCTTTCGGAGTGCAGCAGATCTACGGCAGCTTCGAAAAGGGTCATAGCGGTATGGCAAGCGATACGTGCGACAGACTGCGCGCACGTTGGCGGCTGTTATGCTGGCTATTATTACATTTGGGGCTCGCGTGCGCCTGGGTATCGTTCCGCTGCCAGCTCGCTCGCGGCCCCTCGGTAGCGTTGGCCTGGCGGCTCCGTGGCTCGGCGGACGGCAACAACGGTCCCAGCAAATACGAGGCGTCTTCTAACGAAACGACAACCTTTACTACAACATCGTGAAGGAACGGGCAGAGAAGCTGACCCGGAGAGAATACAGACACGTTCACACAGCTGGTGTCTAGCGTCGTCTCCACGGCGCGTCAAAGTAGTCTCTGTCGCAGCGGAGTCTGCCGCTGCTTTTTATAGGCATGCCATTTCACAGGGAAGGGGGAAGCCCTCACAGGGAAGAGAGAGCCAAACACGTTTGGACACGACGGGATGACTCAATCGCAGGTGGTTCGACCGCATCTCCTCCACCTCCTGCAGACGGGCGAGGGCGACGCACTCTCCCTCGAGCTCCAGGCTTGGCCGGCCTTTGCAAACACACGCACGCACACACATTTGGCGCGGCAGGATCACGTCGAGACTTGCCCGCGGGAGGAAGCGTTGGGCGACCGATGAACGGCGCCGAAATGGCCAATCCGCTCGTGGTTCTGCCTGTTGCTATGCGGTGGCCGCGTCAGCTGTCACACTTATCGGTGGAGAAACGTAACACTATCCTGCGGAGTCCGGACTCGTTTTGGCAGCTACTACTGTCACGCTCCAGTGTCCCGGCTCCAGATGCACTATTCGAACCGGCGTTGCACGCTCACGTGACTCTTTGGCACCGGTGCAGCACTTTTTAGAACTAGCCAGCCAATGCAAGCCAAATCGAAGAGACCGCTGCAGACGCGACGCCCATTTATAGTAGAACCCCGTTATAGTAAACTCGGATATAGTAAAGTGAAACTGAAATCCCAGTTCATCTTTCATAGACAACTGTGTATTCTCCCCCTTATAGTAAATACATTTTTGGTAACAATCGGTTATAGTAAAGTGCGTCTGGCCGCGGCGACGCCTTCCCACGAAATGACATCGCCGCACACGCGCTACCTGAAATCGCAAATAATTTCTTATTTTGAAAGAAAAAAAAAAGAAAAGAATAAGGTGTTTTTTTAATGGCTTTACCACTAGGCTTAGTAGTACTCAGAAAAGGTCAACTTTACGTAAGCCTTGGAGCCGTGAGGGAAAGCATGCAGCGTATGGAAAACACACACACACACACACAAAAGTAGGCGGCGCGATCTGTTAAGAAAGTAAAGGAGAGTAAAAGTGCAGTGAAAAATAGGGAAGGGAAGAAACGACCGAACATTCACATCACTGTGCAGCGCGAGGCAGCAAGACCAAGAACTGGAGGCGCGGCATGTGCGGTTTTCCAGCGTTTGACTGCCGCGCAAATTTCACGTCTATTGCCTTCTTACTGACAGAAACAGCAGATGACGACACTGTGTTCATGCAACGCTTTGGTTTTCACATGAAATCAAACGCAGTTGTTCTCATAGCCACGTTTCCCTCATCCTTAAGAAGTACTTCCTCAAGATGTAAACAGAAAATCTTATAACTGAAAAAATGGGACGAAGAGACGATAACAGAGAGATAGAAGGTATCTGAGAGCGTTTTTTTTTTTTTCATTCAGCAACAAGATGTGTTCAGTAAGTAGCCATTTTTGTTACCAAACGTCTACTTCAGGACCATGTTGTCACCGTCCACTGATATAGTAAAGACCCTCGTATAGTAAAGATATTTGCCGGTCCCCGTGACTGTACTATAAAGGGGTTCTACTGTAATTGATGACGCGTTGCAGTTACTGCGGAGCACAGTACGAATCGAGAGCGGTGTTGTGCCGAGTCATGTATATTATTTCGCTTCGCAGCTTGCCGCAAGAAAAAGCGCAGTCATTTCCAACTGCGCAGTCGGTATTTTTTACAGGGACGGGACAAAATAAAGCGCATGACATTCCGCATAGAGCAGCCAGTTTGAATTTGGCACTGAGTCATTGCACCACACTTGTCACTGGCGGGCGTCCCGTCCTCTGATCTTCCCTTGGGGGGCTGGATGCACGTCAGGCGGCCTAAAGTGCAGTCGTATTATGGCAGTCGTACGGTGCGTAAAGCAGTGCATCGAGACTGAAATCACCGAAAGTAAGCAGCCTTGTGCCAAAAATCAGCCTTTGGCAGCGCACGAAGTGGGCCATCAGTGTGGTTTTTCGGTTGCGGTTTCCGTTCTCGCTTCGCAGATTGTAAGTTCATCTTTCTCGTCCTTTTCCACAATACCTATCTGTTCCACCGTCAGTTTCCCGAAAGTGCCAGTCTTCTATAAATACTCCAGAAAGTATACCGAAGATCGAACAGCTGTCGCCGTAGCTTAGGTGTTAAAGCAACGGATGCAAAATTCAGAGGTCGTGGGTTCGGATCCCACTGGGGGTATATGGTTGTTTTTCTTCTATTTGGTAATCATTATATCCATGATTACATTATTTCATATTGATCAACAAGAAAAGAAATCCGCCATGTTTTCCTTGATGTCAGTGTCTGTTGGCTTCCTTTGTATCATTTAAGAGAGGAGGTTACTAGCAATACACCTGCAATGCTCTTC